>NW_026880907.1:0-32847 GCF_032173495.1 Musca vetustissima | reverse complement strand
GACTGTATAAGGCGCGGTTTCTTTAAATAATATTTTTCAAGGACTGTTTGAGGCGTGGTTTCTATAAAGAATACTTTTCAAGGACTGTATAAGCCTTCGTTTCTTTGAAGAATATTTTTCAAGGACTGTATAAGGCGTGGTTTCTTTGAAGAATACTTTTCAAGGACTGTATAAGGCGTGGTTTCTATAAAGAATACTTTTCAAGGACTGGTTTCTTTAAAGAATATTTTTCAAGGACTGTATAAGGCGTGGTTTCTTTAAAGAATATTTTTCAAGGACTGTATAAGGCGTGGTTTTATTTAAAGAATATTTTTCAAGGACTGTATAAGGCGTGGTTTTATTTAAAGAATATTTTTTCAAGGACTGTATAAGGCGTGGTTACTTTAAAAAATATTTTTCAAGGACTGTATAAGGCGTGGTTACTTTAAAGAATGTTTTTCAAGGACTGTATAAGGCGTGGTTACTTTAAAAAATATTTTTCAAGGACTGTATAAGGCGTGGTTACTTTAAAAAATATTTTTTGAGGACTGTCTCTAGGCGTGGTTACTTTAAAGAATATTTTTCAAGGACTGTATAAGGCCTGGTTTTATTTAAAGAATATTTTTCAAGGACTGTATAAGGCGTGGTTACTTTAAAGAATATTTTTCAAGGACTGTAGAAGGCGTGGTTTCTTTAAAGAATATTTTTCAAGGACTGTATAAGGCGTGGTTTCTTTAAAGAATATTTTTCAAGGACTGTATAGGCGTGGTTTCTTTAAAGAATATTTTTTAAGGCCCTTAAGGTTTCTTTTCAAGAATATTTTTTAAGGCAAGGACTGTATAAGGCGTGGTTTCTTTAAAGAATATTTTTTAAGGACTGTATAAGGCGTGGTTTCTTTAAAGAATATTTTTTAAGGCATCTGAGGGCTCTCTAGGCGTGGTTTCTTTAAAGAATATTTTTTAAGGCATCTGAGGGCTCTCTAGGCGTGGTTTCTTTAAAGAATATTTTTTAAGGCACAGAAGAGCCTTAGGCGTGGTTTCTTTTAAGAATATTTTTTAAGGCACAGAAGAGCCTTAGGCGTGGTTTCTTTTAAGAATATTTTTTAAGGCACAGAAGAGCCTTAGGCGTGGTTTCTTTTAAGAATATTTTTTAAGGCCCGGAAGGAGCCTTAGTCTCTTTCAAGAATATTTTTTAAGGCACAGAAAGCGTGGTTTCTTTAAAGAATATTTTTTAAGGCGTGGTTTCTTTTAAGAATATTTTTTAAGGCACAAAGAATAGGGCGTGGTTTCTTTAAAGAATATTTTTTAAGGCGTGGTTTCTTTAAAGAATATTTTTTAAGGCGTGGTTTCTTTAAAGAATATTTTTTAAGGAGTGGTTTCTTTAAAGAATATTTTTTAAGGCGTTAGGCGTGGTTTCTTTAAAGAATATTTTTTAAGGCGTATAAGGCGTGGTTTCTTTTAAAGAATATTTTTTAAGGCATCTGAGGGCTCTCTAGGCGTGGTTTCTTTAAAGAATATTTTTTAAGGCATCTGAGGGCTCTCTAGGCGTGGTTTCTTTAAAGAATATTTTTTAAGGACTGAATATTTTAAGGCGTGGTTTCTTTAAAGAATATTTTTTAAGGCGTGGTTTCTTTAAAGAATATTTTTTAAGGCGTGGTTTCTTTAAAGAATATTTTTTAAGCCATCTGAGGGTTCTCTAGGCGTGTTTTCTTTAAAGAATATTTTTAAAGGCATCTAAGGGCTCTCTAGGCGTGGTTTCTTTAAAGAATATTTTTTAAGGCGTATAAGGCGTGGTTCTTTAAAGAATATTTTTTAAGGCAAGGACCTTAAGGCGTGGTTTCTTTTAAGAATACTTTTTAAGGACTGTATAAGGCGTGGTTTCTTTAAAGAATATATTTCAAGGACAGTATAAAGCGTGGTTTCTTTAAAGAATATTTTTCAAGGACTGTATAAGGCGTGGTTTCTTTAAAGAATATTTTTCAAGGACTGTATAAGGCGTGGTTTCTTTAAAGAATATTTTTCAAGGACTGTATAAGGCGTGGTTTCTTTGGCAAAAGGAAACGAGATAGACCCATAGTTTATTTTGAGAATATGCATAGAATAACTTTCTGAGTCGATTTATGCATGTCAGTCCGTCTGTCCGTCTGTTGGTGTTAAATTGTAAACAAAGTACAGGTCGCATTTATAATCCGATTTGGATGAAATTTGGCACAGCTCATTCGTCCGATTTCATGTGAATGGTGCACCAAAGTCCCTATATATACTTCAATTTTCACGAAATTTGGCATAACGTACTGAATTGAGCCTAGATTGATGTATGCCAAGTTCCGAGAAAATCGGTCCAGATTTAGATATAGCTCACATATATAGTTTCGTCCGATTTCGTGTAAATGGTGCACCAAAGTTCCTATATATCTTTCGATTTGGACGAAATTTGGCATAACGTACTGAATTGAGCCTAGAGTGATGTCTGCCAAGTTTCGAGAAAATCGGTCCAGACTTAGATATAGCTCCCATATATAGTTTCGTCCGATTTGATGTAAATGGTGCACCAAAGTCCCTATATATCTTTCGATTAGCACGAAATTTGGCATAACGTACTGAATTGAGCATAGAATGATGTCTGCCAAGTTTGGTGAAAATCGGTCCATATTTAGATATATCTTTCATATATAGTTTCGTCCGATTTCATGCAAATGGTGTACCAAAGTTCCCATATATCCTTCGATTTGCACCAAATTTAGTATAACGTACTGAATTGAGCCTAGAGTGATGTCTGCCAAGTTTCGAGAAAATCGGTCCAGACTTAGATATAGCTTCCATATATAGTTTCGTCTGCTTTTAAGTAAATGGTGCACCAAAGTCCCTATATATCCTTCGATTGGCACGAAATTTGGCCCGAGAAGTTGATAGTATATCCAAGAGGAGTGGTTGTCCTTTAACTTGATATACATTATATTGTCGTATGTACTCGGATGTGGGAGTTAAACTTAAATATTTACAGGTGCTTACGTATTCAGATATTATTTAGTAAGCCCTTACCACACTAGAGGGCGGAATATAGCGCGGATGGGTTTGAAATTTCCCATGAGGTTGCAATTATGGTCAAGGGCTACGCCCATAATTTTCGATGATGATCACATAATAATTTTGGGATGAAGTGGGCTGAAAACTTAATTTTTTGTTTTATTTTTTTTTCGAGTCGATCTATGGGCTACAATTGAAAGCCGAACATCACAACAGCACCCACGTTGAGGAGAATCTGGACAAGTAATTGGAAGGGCTGTGTTGAATATTAGTAATATTTGTGGACCTCTAGTCGGTCAAGAGGGTGCAAATATCGCGAAATACTGCCCAAGCTCAGAATATAGAACCACAGAAAGTTATATTTTCGTGAAAGTTATGTAGGGTATCACAGGGTCGGCCCCGTCCGACTATACTGCTCCGCTCACTGGTTTAAATATAATTTTCCCTTTAAGAAAATATTTTCAAGGACTATTGAGCCTAGAGTGATGTCGGTCAAATTTCGTGAAAATCGGTTGAGATTTAGATATAGCTCTCTTTTATTATAGATTGATTTTAAGTAATTGACCCACCAAGGAACCAGTAGGCTGGTAGGAAACAAAACGTACTATAATTAGTATAACCTAACCTGTGACAAGTTTCGTTGAAATCGCTTCATATTTGGATATAGCTTCCATATATATTTCGCCCGATGTTAAGTAAATGGGCATTAAACTCCTCATGTTAGTCAGATTGACATCAAATTTTGCACAACGTACAAAATTGAGCATACAGGCATAGTCCAACGGATGACCTATTTATATTTGTTTGAAGTCGATTTACATACTTTTGTCCCATTGTAACAAAAGAATGGTATGTTTATTGATACATCTAGGTAGATTCACATTTAGATAAATATCATCAGCTGTTTAATATACCCATATTGGTGAAGGGTGTCATATAGTCGGTCCCGTCTGACTTTACTACTTTCCTTACTGATTTTTTGTTGGTTTACTTTAAGTTTTTTTATAAGGAATGTATTTTACTACCAAGATATGGTTTCTTTTAAGGACTACCATGGTTTATTTTATGAATATTTTTTAAGGCCAAACAAGGCGTGGATTATTTGAAGAATATTTCTCCAGGACTATTGAGGATTATTTTCTTATAAAAATGTATTTATTTTAAGAATTTTTTTCTCAAAGGCCAAGATTTCTAAGAAGAATATTTTTCTAAGGACTACCGATGCTTGGTGTATGTGATTTATTTTTAGAATATTTTAGCAAGGACTATTAAGGCTTGGTTTATTTTACGATTATTTCCTTTAAAGAATATTTTCCATGGACAGCCAAGGAGTGGTCCACAGGCGTGGTTTCCTTATTTCCCATAAGGCCAGTTGTTTAAAATATCCTTGGTATATTGGTGTATGTAGATAAAAGGGGGCAAACAACTCTCCATCCCATCCCATTAAGCAGCATACCTTACATTTTAAATACCACTTTTGTCATTTGAAATTATGTATGCCGTCACTAACAATTGAGGTTTTAGCAATTTAATGTGTATCATTAACTCTAAATCTCTACGACATGTCAAGTGAATATATAATTCATATTTCTTTCCTTTTCTGAAAATATGTCATATGTCCTGGAAAATATTATATGTCATAAAGGATATTACCTATACACGTCTTTGAAATATTAATACAATTCCTTTGGCGATGGCGTTGGAAATTTTTAAAATTCTTACACGTGCCCTTTGCATATTAAAGAAATCGATTGGGAATGAAGTGTGATATCCGAGCGAGTATGTAATTCATATGCTTAAATTCTATCGTTACTTTGAAGCCACAACATAAATTAATAAACAAAATTGTCTATGATAAGCTGGAATACACTCATAAATTTTTAAACTTTTTTCTTTCCTACCGCCAGAGAAGTTTGCATGGGGAATGTATGTATATTAGGGTGAAAATACTCTTTAAATAATCTATGCCTTGTGTAGGCACTTAAAAAATGTTATTTAAAAATCGTCCTTAAAAAAATACTTTAAAAAGTCTATGCCTTGTGTAGGACCTTGAAAAAAATATTTTGAACCAGTCATCCTTAAAAAATATTTTAAAAAGTCTATGCCTTGTGAAGGACCTTGAACAAAATATTTTGAACCAGTGAGCGGAGTAGTACAGTCGGACGGAGCCGACCATACGATACCGTACACAACTACCACGGAACTCTATCTTTCTGTAGATGTGTATTTCGAACCAATATTTCGTGATATTTGCTCCCTCTAGCCCGATTAGATTTCAACCAGGGACCGTAACGGTTATAACTTATATCAAATCAGGTAAAAAATAACTGTTATTATGTGACCTAAATAAAAAAATCCACTTTAATTATTTATTTTTTAACGGAAAAAATAAACGTTGATTTTTAACTGTTAAAAATGATTTTTATTTTTTCCGTCAAAAATAAAAGTCTTTTTGGGATTTTTATTTTTTCCGTCAAAAATAAAAGTCTTTTTGGGACTTTTATTTTTTCCGTCAAAAATAACAGTTTTTTTGGGACTTTTATTTTTTCCGTCAAAAATAAAAGTCTTTTTGGGACTTTTATTTTTTCCGTCAAAAATAAAAGTCTTTTTGTGATTTTTATTTTTTCCGTCAGGAAATAAAAGTCTTTTTACGTAAATAAACATATAGAGTTTGGTACCAGTTATATAACCTTTGACCTAATAGTCAGGGTAATGATTCTTTAATTTATATTCATGATTTGGTACACTATACTATTTTTTAAAAATTTATAACAAATATTTTTTACCTTTGATCTTGATTACTTATGTGTACACTTATTGTAATAAGGACAGAGATTTATAAATTGTAATTTTATAACTGATTACAAGTTGTATAAACTTATTTACATAAAAAGAGTTTTATTTCCTGACGGAAAAAATAAAAATCCCAAAAAGACTTTTATTTTCTGACGGAAAAAATAAAAATCCCAAAAAGACTTTTATTTTTGACGGAAAAAATAAAAGTCCCAAAAAAACTGTTATTTTTGACGGAAAAAATAAAAGTCCCAAAAAGACTTTTATTTTTGACGGAAAAAATAAAAATCCCAAAAAGACTTTTATTTTTGACGGAAAACATAAAAATCATTTTTAACAGTTAAAAATCAACGTTTATTTTTTCCGTTAAAAAATAATCCTTAACATGGGAACTGAGAGTGTTTTCTCAAGATCACTCAATATCCTTAATGGGCTCCTCAACACGAATCTATTGGTATATGACACTATTGGTGTCCCATGTCTCTAACATGAAGATTTTTTTGTTCGCATTTTAAAAAATAACTGTTATTTTCGGTCCCTGATTTCAACAGCATCTGACATATTTTCCGAATAATACTATTCGTATTCAGTACAGATTCCCTTCACCTCGGGTTGTGTTGTGATTTTCGGCCTATTATTATATTATATTATAGACTCGAAAAAACACAAAAAAATAATATTCGGTCCACTTCATCCCATAATTATAATCTGATCATCACCGAAAGTTATAACTGGATCCTTATAGAAATTTTCAAAGCGATCAGCACCGTATTTCCGCCCTCTAGTGTGGTAATAAACCATTATCTGATACGTAAGCACCTGTATATATTTACGTGTAACTTCCACATCCGATTACATACGACAATATAATTGGTATCAATTTATAGTTCAACCACTCCTCTTGGATATATTATCAACTTTTAAGGTCTATGTCCTTCATGGGCAAATATATACGCCATAGAATACAAATTTTGTAATTTTCCACACAAAAGTCATGGTATATTTGACCCTCTAAATATTGACCGTTCTTTATCAAAAAAGGCATGCTTATTCTTTGGCCCGATCTTTGGCCATAATTGGGCCTCTGGAGCGACCAGAAAACCCCTAAATATTAACCCATCTTTATCAAAACAATTGGCGTATTAACTGGCCAGAACCAGTGGTCCATAACTGTGGCCTGTATCGTGTTTATAAATTATAATGGACAGACGGACGGACGGACTTTTAAGGTCTATGTCCTTCATGGGCAAATATATATGCCATAGAATACAAATTTTGTAATTTTCCACACAAAAGTCGGGGTATATTTGACCCGCTAAATATTGACCGATCTTTATCAAAACAGGTATGCTTATTCTTTAGCCCGATCCCCTTCTCTATGTAAAATTTCGTGATATTCGGGCCATAATTGGGCCTCTGGAGCGGCCAGAAAACCCCTAAATATTAACTGATCTTTATCAAAAACAATTGGCGTCTTTACTGGCCAGAACCAGTGGTCCATAACTGTGGCCTGTATCGTGTTTATAAATTATAATGGACAGACGGACGGACACACAAGTCTAGATCGACTCAGCTAGTCGATATATGACGATCGGTATACTTAAATGTGGGTCTAGGACCAATATTTCGCGGCGTTACAAATTCTTGGGGCTGCACAAAGCTATAATACCCTGACAGCATAGTTGTGTAGGGTATAAAAATGTACGCCTTGCGTCCTACGCTGAAAGAATTTTTTAAAAAAACCTTGAACAAATATTCTTAAAAAATCGATGCCTTGTATAGGCCCTTGAAAAATAATATTGTTTAAAAATCAACGCCCTGTGATGGTCCTTGAAAAATAATATTGTTTAAAAATCAACGCCCTGTGATGGTCCTTGAAAAATATTCTTTTAAAAATCCACGCCTTAGGTTGGTTTTAGAAAAAATATTTCTTTAAAATATCTACTCTTTGTGGAGGTGCTTGAAAAAATATTATTTTAAAAATCCATTCCTCATTGCAAAAATAATCTTTTATAATCTTATGGATCTGTTTGTGCCATTACACCCTAATAGCTGTTTCTTAGTTCTCACTACGAAACGTAGTAGTCTAGGGCGGCAACAATGAATTTTATATTTCGTTATTTTGGACACGCACACACACATGCATACAATATATTACGCAGTTAGCATCATGTTACTACAATTCGGTCCTTAGAACACAAACACGCACACACACTCACCCGAAAATCGCACATCAACACAATTTTGTTGCTGAGGGATTTTATGTTTATTTATCATAAATTATAGGTTGTTTTTTTGTTATTATTGTTGGTTTTTATTTCTCTTGTGTCCTTATTCCCTTTGTTATTTATGCATATCCTTTTCTTTTGCTATGACACACTAATACATCCACCAATCATCACAATAATATTTATGGACTCTCGCAACAAACAAACACACACACCCACCCACACACACTGTCATGGCATTGGATTTATCTTGGCATTTTAAGACCAGCCAAAGATGTATGACATTCGTGGGTCGTAACTTCGCAAAAGCAGCAATGC
Source organism: Musca vetustissima (assembly GCF_032173495.1). Taxonomy (NCBI): domain Eukaryota; kingdom Metazoa; phylum Arthropoda; class Insecta; order Diptera; family Muscidae; genus Musca; species Musca vetustissima. Next base: position 24,503 of record NW_026880907.1, on the reverse strand, counting down.
GAGAGCCTTCCAGTAAGTAGCTCTTAAAGCCATGGCAGTAAAACGCACTTAATTTAATGGTGGCTTTTACTTTTTGCGACGTGCTGAAATCGTTGTGGGCCAATCTGTATTTTGTCCATTTGACACACGTAAAATTTGGCATCAACACGTAAAAGCTATTTAAATTTTTCTGTTGTTGCTGTTATTTATTGTGTCTAACGTAAAGATAATGCGTCTGTGTGGGTGGACAAGAATTTACGTTGACAACAACTAAATTAATAGTTAATAATAAACACACACACGAAGATCATGAAAAATTGTGGTAGTGCTAGATGGTCAGGAAAATTGCCGCAATTTCAATGAGGAGAATATTTTCAATTGAAGTAATTGTGAATGGGTTATGATTTTCCTCCCAAAACTATTAATTACAATTTCAGGATTTGGCCTTCAAAAAAAATCATTAAAAATCCACGCCTTGTGTTGGTCCTAGAAACGCACATTCACAAAAAATTTACACCTCTAATAGTGCTTAAAATATTTTTTAGAAAATCCGAAGTTATGGAATTTAAACATGATATTTTAAATAATTTTTTTTTAATAATTTTATTTTTCCTTGGTAAGATATTCTGTAAAAAATCCATGATTATGGAAGAGCTGGAAGAATGATTCAGTATAAAATCAAGGCATGTAAAAGTCTGGAAAGTCCCCGTCGAAGAAATGCTCTGTATAAAATCAAATGCCCTCGAAAAAAATAATTTTTATAAATCCACGTTTATGGAAGTTTTTGAAGAAATATTCTGTAAAAAATTAAGCCACCTAAGAGTCCTTGAAAATATATTCTTTAGAAATCTATTCTTATGTTTGATGCTTAATAAAATATTCTTTATAGATCCACGTTCATGATTGATCCTTCAAAAGGATTCTTTATAAATCCAAGCTTATAGAAGTCCTTGAAGAAATATTCCGTATCTGTCAGACAAACTTCAAATTACACAGAAACTCTCCTCCCGCGCCATAGACCATGTACATAAACTTTGGTCAAAATAGGCGTAGTAGGTCTGGAGGTACGGTGCAACCTCATAAAAACAAAATATTACGTCATCTGTCGGATGAACTTCAAACTTCACATAAACACTCCTCACGCCCTATATGTACATGAAGTTTTTGAGTTTGGCGATCACGAACATACACGTAATTTATATATATATATATATATATTTATTATGGTATATTCTTAGAGTCGCTTAGGGTCATGAACCTCGCTTAGGCTCCTCTTAAAAATATTCATTAAAAATCAAGATTATTTCAAACGTATTATTCCACAAGTAAGGAAAGATCAAAAGCCGGACGCGGCCGACTACATGTTACCTTCACCACTTTGGGTACATAAAAGAGATGTTAATATCTACAATTTCCTGTAGATAGAATGGACATAGAATCTTTTGAGGACCATTGCGATGGAATCGGGCGAAATAAAATGTTCTATATATATAAGACCTATATCAAAATTTGAACCGATTTCAACAAACCTTATCCACATCATTTTTTCCTCAATTGCATTCGCTTTTGTCCCAATCGGACAAGTATGGTAGCTATATCTATCGATCTATCAATGGGACAAGTATGGTAGCTATATCTAAATCTGAACCGATTTTAACAAAACTTCGCAGGCATCAGTCTGGATCTAATTCAGTACTCTGTGCAGAATTTTGTCCCAATCGGACAAATATTGGGAGTTTGGTGCACCATTCACAAAAAATCGGACGAAACTATATATGGGAGCCATATCTAAATCTGAAACGATTTTAACAAAACTTCGCAGACATCAGTCTGGACCTAAATCAGAACTCTGTGCAAAATTTTGTGCCAATCGGACAAATATTGGGAGTTTAGTGCATCATTCACATAAAATCGGTGGACTGTATATATGGGTGCTATATCTAAATCTGAACCGATTTTAACAAAACTTCGCAGACACCAGTCTGGACCTAGATCAATACTCTGGGCAAAATTGTGTCCCAATCGGACAAATATTAGGAGATTTGTCCATCATTAACATAAAATCGCACAAATCTATATGTGGGAGCTATATCTAAATCTGAACCGACATCAGTCTTCGCAGACATCAGTCTGAACCTAATTCAGAACTCTGTGCAAAATTTTGTGCCAATCGGGCAAATATTGGGAGTTTGGTGCATCATTCACATAAAATCGGTCGACTATATATGTGAGAGCTATATCTAAATCTGAACCGATTCCAACAAAACTCCGCACACATAAGCATGGACCTGATTCAGTGCGCTGTGCAAATTGTTGTCCCAATCGGACAAATTTTCGGAGTTTGGTGTATCATTCACATAAAATCGGACGAAACTATATATGGGAGCTATATCTAAATCTGAACCGTTTTTCTCCAATTTTAAATAGGGTTCGTCCATGGGCCAAATAAGTGAATTGTGCCAAATTTCATTCAAATCGGATCATAAATGCGACCTGTACTTTGTTAACAAAAATACATGGACTGCCGGACATGCATAAATCGACTCAGAAAGTGATTCTATGCATATTCTCAAAAGGAACCATTCTTTAGCCTGTTACAAACATATGCACATAATACTACTATAAAAATCGACGCTTGGGGTCAAGTGGTCCTCTCAAAAATAGATAGGAGGCTATTTTCAATTTTTTTTTTAAATGCATGTTTTTGGTCGTGAAGACCTTTCCGAAAATATTCAAAAATCCATGCTTAGATCTTCGAAAAAAATTCTTTAAAAATCCACGATTGTAGTTGTGAAGCACCTTTCGAAAATATTTTTTTTTTTAATACATCCTTTAAAAATATTCTTTAAATTTTTAGACATAGGGTTATGCAGGACCTTTCGAAAATATTTTTTTTACAAATACATCCTTTAAAAAATATTCTTTAAATTTCTACACATAGGGTTATGCTCAACTTCACAAAAATATTATTTTTAATATCCTGATAATAACGATAATAATGAAAAATATTCTTAAAAGATCCCCTCAAGATTTTGCGCCTTAAAATATTCTTTAAAATCCATGCTTGGGGTTATGATGTATCGCCTATCGATATTAAAAAAAACTCGCTCAGGGTCCTTTCAAAAAATTTCTTTCGAAAAAATTCTTTAAAAATCCACGCTTAGGGTAATAATGATCCTCTCAAAAATAATCTTTAAAATGCACGTCCCTTAAAAATCTTTAAAATAGTGTCTTTAAAAATCCACGCTTTGGATCATGATTTTCTTCCATAACCTTTTTTCAAGAATCCAGGCATAAGTTCGTGATTTTTCACCCCAAAATATTCCTTAAAAATCTTCGCTTAGGTTCATATTGGAACGCTGAAATGTATTATTTTAAAAATCATGATCCTGAAAAAAATAAATCGATTTGGCTAAAGTTTGAACCACGTTAAGAAAAAAACAAATAACCATGAATTTTGTTTCACAAGAACTTGACATTTTTTTGTTACTAAAGAACACCATATCCCTCTCTACAAAGTGGACCCATATTCGTGTAGTTCTTTCAATATGTTTTCTTTGTTTTTTTCTTTCTTTTTCATTTTATATATCACGTGAGTTGGCGTAGCCGCTTGTCTAACCACTGGCGGATTACATGTACCACAAAATGGGTTTTAAGAAAACTGGTTGATTGGCAAAAAAGACATAGTTAGCACACTCATACATATATTCAAGGCAAAAAGCTGAAAACATTTTGCACATGTTTGTCACATATTTTGTTTGGTCGTTTTATTTTCGAAAAAAAACGAACAATTTGTGGATTGTCGTAAGAATGAGGGCATATTTGTAAGAAGTCATGACTATGGTACGAGGCGTAAAAGTACATAATTTTTCAAGAATCTTATTTCGTGGGTGTACATTTTTTAAAAAAAATTGAACAAAATCTCTTGAATATTATCGAAAGGAAATTTTGAGAAAAAAGTCTTTAAAGAAGACTCATACAGATGCCTATTTTTCAGCGATATTTTTTCGACAATTTTGTTTTTTCATAGAGTGAGATATTTTCCTTATTCATTCCGCCAGTTTACTTGAGACGTCTTCCAAGTTGTAGCTTATCTCCTTATGTGGTTATTCTTACCAAAAGAATTTTTTAACAAAATACGTTAAGTTGCTCAAGGAAAAACTTGTCTGTAAGTTGACAGAAGAAGTTTCTGCGTATTTGCATAGACTTTTCAATGTTTTGATGTGGAGGATAAACATAGCAAAGTATTAACCAAACAAAATAAAAATTGGGTGATAGTTACACAAAGTTTGTAGTAGTTAATTTGCCTTGTAAAAAAATAAAGAAAAAAAAAACGTTATTAATTATGAAATCCTTATGTTTTTAATCCACTCTTATGAGGTCTTTTGAAAGCAAATATTTTTTTTTAATGCTACCTTCTAAAGTCGTTGAAAAAAGTTATATATAAAACCAGTGAGCGGAGCAGTATAGTCGGACGGGGCCGACCATACGATACCCTACACAACTACCACGAACTCTAACTTTCAGAGGATGTTTATTCCGAGTCTGAGTAGTATTTCGTGATATTTGCCCCCTCTTGTCCGATTAGAGGTCAACAAGACCTCTTCCTTACTTTTTTCGAATATTCAGTACAGTCCTTCTAATTACTTGTCCAGATTACCTTCACGGTGGGTTGTGTTGTGATTTTCGGATTATACTCGACTCGAAAACACACAAAAAATTAAGTTTTCGGTCCATTTCATCCCAAAATTTTAATCTGATCATCACCGAAAATTGTAGGCGTTGTTCTTGACCATAACTGGAATTTCATGAAAAATTTCAAAGCCATCAGCGCGATATTTCCCCCTCTAAAGTGGTAATTGGTTACTAAATAATATCTGAATACGTAAGCCCCTGCAAATATTTGACTGTAACTTCCACATCTGAGTAGATACATCACTATATTTGGTATCAATTTAAAGGCCAACCACTCCTCTTGGATATACTATCAACTCCTCGGGTCTACATCCTCCAGGAGTAAATATATATGCCATAGAATACAAATTTTGTCATTTTTCACACAAAAGTCAGGGTCCATTTGACCCGCTAAATATTGACCGATCTTTATCAAAACATGCATGCTTATTCTCCGGCCCGATCCCCTTCTCCATGCAAAAATTCGCGGTGTTTGGGCCATAATTGCGGCCTCTGGAGCGACCAGAAAAACCGACAAAAATAATGTTTTTGGTCCATTTCATCCCCTAAATATTAACCGATCTTTTCCAAAAACAATAGGCGTCTTCATTGGCCAGAACCCATCCTACATGCAAAATATCGTGAAGATTGGTCCATAACTGTGGCCTGTATCGTGTTTACAAATTATAATGGACAGACGGACGGACGGACGGACACACATGTCTAGATCGACTCGAGATATGACGATCGGTATACTTAAAGGTGGGTCTAGGACCAATATTTCGCGGCGTTACAAACATTTGGGGCTGCACAAAGCTATAATACCCTGACAACATAGTTGTGTAGGGTATAAAAAGTTAAAATCAGCTCTAATGAAGTCCTTGAAAGAAGTATGTTTTTGAAAGCTCCGCTTATGTCCTTGAAAAAAAATCCATGCTTAGAAGTCCTTAAAAAGTGTTTAAAAAATCTATGCTTAGTTACTTCTTTAACTAAAACCGTTGTGAAAAATTCACTTTTATGAATTCCTAGATTCTTGAATAAAATTATTTTAATTTTTTTCTTGAATAATTTTATTCAAGAATCTAGGGAGTGAATATTTATTTCTAATTCACGCTATGATTATGGAGTCCTATATATATTTTAATGCAGTCTTTAGAATTTCTTAAAAAACATTTTTAAAAAATCTTCACTTTTGAAGCCTTTGAAAAAATATTTTTTTTTACAAATCCACGCATATTAATTCCTTTATAAAGATATTTTTTATATCCACTCTCATGAAAAGAAAAATGTATTTTTTTTAATCTACGCTTTTAGAGTTCTTGAAAAAATGTACACTTTGAAATAATATCTTTTTTAAGCTCTTAATTTTTATACCCTACAAAACTATGTTGCCAGGGTATTATAGCTTTGTGCAGTCCCAAAAGTTTGTAACGCCGCAAAATATTGATCTTAGACCCACCTTTAAGTATACCGATCGTCATATCTCGACTAGCTGAGTCGATCTAGACATGTGTGTCCGTCCGTCTGTCCATTATAATTTGTAAACACGATACAGGCCACAGTTATGGACCAATCTTCACGAAATTTTGCATGTACGATGGGTTCTGGCCAATGAAGACCCGTATTGTTTCTGGAAAAGATCGGTTAATATTTAGGGGATGAAATGGACCAAAAACTTTATTTTTGTGGATTTTTCTGGTCGCTCCAGAGGCCGCAATTAGGGCCCAAACACCACGAATTTTTGCAGGGAGAAGGGCTAGAGAATAAGCATGCCCATTTTGATAAAGATCGGTCAATATTTAGCGGGTCAAATGGACCCTGACTTTTGTGTGAAAAATGACAAAATTTGTATACTATAGCGTATAGATTTACCCCTGAAGGACAATGACCCGAGGAGTTGATAGTATATCCAAGAGGAGTGGTTGACCTTTAAATTGATACTTATTATATTGTCGTATGTGCTCGGATGTGGATGTTACACGTAAATTTTTACAGGTGCTTACGTACAGATATATATTATTTAGTAACCCATTGCTTAGAAATGTACCATGAGATTCCAGTTGAGGTCATGGACAACGACTATAATTTTCGGTGATGGTCAGATAATAATTTTGGGATGAAATGGGCCGAAAACTTATTTTTTGTGTTTTTTTTTCGATTCGATCTATAGGCTACGATTATAAGCCGAACTTCACAACGGTGAAGGGAATATGGACAAGTAATTAGAAGGTGCTGTTGACCTCTAATCGGGAAAGAGGGTGCAACTATCACGAAATATTACCCAGGCTCGGAATAAAAATCCGAAAAAGATAGCGGTATGTGGTAGTTGTGTAGGGTATCGTATGGTCGGCCCCGTCCGACTATACTGCTCCGCTCACTGGTTTTAAATGGCTTAGTCCTTAAAAATATTGTTTAAACCAATGTTTGAAAAACGTTGTTTTGTGCAAGAATATTTTATTTAAAATCTACGTTTTTAATCTAATTTTTATCCCAGTTTATGAATGTCTTATTTTTTTCAAAAATGCATGCTTTCGATTTTCTGTTTTAACCCAGGAATACTTGAAAAAATATTTTGTATAGCCTTCACCACACTGTGGTATTATGTCTTTCTGCATATGTTTGTAACAGGCCAAAGGAAACGAGATAGACACATGGTTCCTTTTGAGGATATGCATGTCCGTCCGAATTGGATAAAATTTGGCATAGGATACTTATTTTGGCCCAGGACGAATCCTATTGGAATTGGGAAAAATCGGTTCAGATTTGAGTATAGATCCCATATATATTTTTGTCCGATTTAAGGTATATGGTGTACCAAAGTCCCTATATATCATCCAATTTGCACGAAATTTGGCACAGCGTTCTGAATTAGGCCTAGAATGATGTGTGTTAAGTTTCCTGAAAATCGGTACAGATATAGATATAGCTCCCATATATATTTTCATCCGATTTAATGTAAACGATGTACCAAAGTCCCTATATATATTTCGATTTGCACGAAATTTGGTATAGTGTACTGAATAAAGTCTAGAATGAAGAGTGGCACGTTTCGGGAAAATCGGTTCAGATTTAAGGTAAATGGTGCACCAAAGTACCTATATATCATTCGATTTGCACCAAATTTGGCACAGCGTAATGAATTAGGTCTAGAATGATGTTTGTTAAGTTTCGTGAAAATCGGTTCAGATTTAATTATAGCTAACATAAATATTTTCGTCCGATTTAATGTAAATGGTGTACCAAAGTCCCTATATATTTTTCGATTTTCACGAAATTTGCACAGCGTAATGAATTAGGTCTAGAGCAATGTGTGTTAATTTTCCTGAAAATCGGTCCAGATTTAGATATAACTCCCATATATCTTTTCGTCTGATTTCATGTATATGGTGTACCAAAGTCCATATATATCTTTCGATTTGCACGAAATTAGGCATGGCGTACTGAATTAGTTCAAGGTCCACATTTAGATATAGCTCCCATATACATTTTCGTCCGATTTAATGAAAATGGTGTACCAAAGTCCCTATATATCATACGATTTGCACGAAATTTGGCATAGCGTAATGAATTAAGTGTAGAATGATGTGTGGTAAGTTTCCTGAGAATCGGTCTATATTTAGATACAGCTCCCATATATATTTTCGTCCGATTTAATGAAAATGGTGTACCAAAGTCCCTATATATCACTCGATTTGCACGAAATTTGGCATAGCGTAATGAATTAAGTCTAGAATGATGTGTATTAAGTTTCGTGGAAATCTGTTCAAATTTCGATATATAGATCCTATATATATTTTCTTCCGATTTTATGTAAATTGTGCACTACAGACCCAACGTTTTAGTAGTTAATGTAATTAATTTCTGGCAAGTCTCATTTAAATCGGTTCAGATTTTGATATAACTTCTTCATATATATATTTTCGTCCGATTTTACACAAAATTGACACAAATTTTGCATAATGCACCAGAGATAGCTCCTAGAAGTTGGATATAAATGTTTCACCAAGATGGGTCCAATGGGCACAAAAGTTTGCACTACGTACTGAAGTTATTATAACATAACGTGTGGCAAGTTTAGTTGAAATCGGTTTAGATTTCGATATATAAAAAATAATTTTGTTAATTTACCCTTATGGATTAATTTCTATTTTTTTTTTTTGTGTTCCAGCTTATGGTCATTGAGATAATAGTTTTTTTAAAATCAAGGTTTATATCTCCAATAGGCTCTAAACATTTTCTTTAAAAAAAATTAAAAAAATTCACGCTATCATATTGAATTGCGTTTTCCACTCTATTTCTTTAGTTGTACTCCATTATTTTTCTATCTAATATTTCCAAAGTTTCCAACTACTCTGCTATTGTTTATTTAGTTTAGTTTATGTGAATTTGCACATGGGAAGCAAAATGCTTGCAACAAATCTTGTGCAACATTATCAACATTATTTTATGAAAATTTATGGGAGTTTTGAAACATTAAACACCAACATCAGCGGCTGCCGAATGCAACTTTGCCCTGAATCTGTGGCGCAAAAACAATAACAACGACGCGTATTTCACATTTTCACACAATCATTATTTGTTGTACAGCGCGATTTATTTTATTTTTCTTGGCTTTGTTGATTTTCTTTTTTGTTTTTGTGAGGCTTGCTGCATTGATTGCACAGAAATAATGATGACAAAAGAAAAAAGAAAAAAAAGCTCCAATTTCCAGCTCTAACTTTTGCCAGCGACATCCATGGAGAATAAATAAAAAATAATTGTGTGTGTGTGTGTTTCTTTCTGTTGTTGCTGTTGTTTTTTTTTAATTAGTATGCAACGAAGATGCGAATCCATCCGATTATTGGGGTCATTTATTTATTTAGCTCTGATGTGCTATTGTTTTTGTTGTTGTTCGCCGAGATACACAGAAGCGTAAATTCGCTGTCTCTGCCTTTCAATGGATATTAAATATTTATTCACAGTCACATCAACTCGAATGCGATACGATATGCGATATTCGATTTTCCATTTTAGTTTTTCAATTTGATGCCATAAAGTTGAAAATGTCACTTTTATTGTGAATTATGATAAATTATTGCAATAATTGTAAATATTAGACGCGTCAGCATTTAAGCATAAAAATGCAATTTGTGTCAACGCTGATCCATTTACGAGACTGCGGAGGGTAATTTAGAAAGTCTAGTCAAATGTGAAAAATGCCATATTTGTTATTCATATTTTTAAGATGTTGATTTTTAAAGATTTGTTCAAAGAGTTTTTCATGGATTGTTGGTGGATTTTTCTTCCACTGGACTTCCAAGCCACAATCCTTGATTTTTAAAACAATGTTTCTTGAAGGACTTCCATACCAAAAGTACGAATTTTCAATGAATATGTTTGAAGTAACTTCAGAGTCACAGGCGTGAATCTTAAAAGACGACTTTTTTGAAGGACAATCAGGCTGAATTTTTAAAGATTTTTTCATCTTATATTTTTAGAGGAATTTTATAATTAGAAGCGTGAATTTTTATACCCTACACAACTATGTTGTCAGGGTATCTGAAAGTGTTTTATGCGAGTACATGCCCATAGGCCTACCTCGCAGTGGCTGAGCCACAGGCCGATAAGTGCAGCGCACCAGCACCAAAGTGCTGTACCAATTGGAGAGCATGCAGAAGGCATACTCTCCCCCTTGGTGAGGGGCGAAATGCCTCCAAGAGTTTTTAACGCCGCGAAATACTGGTCCTAGTTAACTATACCGATCGTAATATCTCGACTAGCGGAGTCGATCTAGACATGTGTGTCCGTCGTCCGTCCGTCTGTCCATTATAATTTCATAACACGACACAGGCCCCAGTTATGGACCAATATTCACAAAATTTTGCATGTAGGATGGGTTCTGGCCAATGAAGAACCCTCTTGTTTTTGGTGAAGATCGGTTAAAATTTAGGGGATGGAATGGACCAAAGACTTAATTTTTGTCGGTTTTTTTGGTCGCTCAAGAGGCCACAATTATGGTCCGAACATCGAAATTTTACATGTAGAAGGGAATCGGGCCAAAGAATAAGCATGCCAGTTTTCATAAAGATCGGTCAATATTTAGCGGGTCAAATGGACCCTAACTTTTGTGTGAACACTTACAAAATTTGTATTCTATAGCGTATGTATTTACCCCTGGACTACATAGACCCGAGAAGTTAACATAGGAGTGGTTTACCTTTAAGTTGATACCAATTAAATAGTCGCATATTCTCGGATGTGGGAGGTACATTTAAATATTTACAGATGCTTACGTACTCAGATATTATTTAGTAACCCATTAACACACGGGAGGGCGGAAATATAGCGCGGATCGCTTTGAAATTTTCCATGAGAATCCAGGTATGGTCAAGGACAACGCCTATAATTTTCGGTGATGATCAGATAATAATATTGGGATGAGGTGGACCGAAAACCTAATTTTTTGTGTTTTTTCGAGACGATATATAGGCCACAATTGCAAGCCGAACATCATAACACAACCCACGGTGAAAGGAATCTGGACAACTAATTAGAAGGGCTGTACTGAATATTAGTAATATTTGTTGACCTCTAGTCGGTCAAGAGAGTGCAAATATAGCGAAATATTTTCCATGCTCAGAATATATAACCACAGAAAGTTAGATTTTCGTGGAAGTTGTGTAGGACATCATATGGTTGGCCCCGTCCGATTATACTGCTCCGCTCACGGGTTAAAGAATACTTTTTTCAAGGACCATAAGCGTGGATTTTAAAGAATACTTTTTTCAAGGATCATAAGCGTGGATTTTTAAAGAATACTTTTTTCAAGGATCATAAGCGTGGATTTTTAAAGAATACTTTTTTCAAGGATTCATAAGCGTGGATTTTTAAAGAATACATTTTTCAAGGATCATAAGAATGAATGTTTAAATAGATAAACATGTTTTTTATAGAATATAATTCTGAAGCTTATGAATATTTAGAGAATATTTGGTCGAAATTATTAATCTGGAATTTGTAGTACCATATCTAATTTGTCCACTTTGTATTGTAAATTAGTTAATTAATAACAAATTCCGTACTGAGAACAAGAATATCATTTATAAAAAATTTTAAATCTAATATTTCATATCATATTTCACATTAAGCCTGCAGGTGCAAACACCTGAATGTAATTAAAAATGTCTGCACACGATGTAGAATTTATTTAAATAAATCTAAGATAAAACTTTTTTACAACACATTAAGAAAACTGTAACTGTGTTGTGTGGGTTTTGAAAAATGATTACTAGCATGGCTTTTTTCAATCGCAGAACCAGATTTCTTTCTAAATAATTTTGTTTTTGATTACTTACAGATTAATTATTGGTCAGCGTGCAATGAATATTGGTAAGTATCTGAAATTAAAATATTCAACAATTGCATATTACTAAAGATAAGACATATTTCAATAGATCATGACATGAAGAAAGGTATTTTATGTTGTCGATATTTAAAAAAAAGAAACGTATATTAAGACACTCGCTTAGGAAAATATTTTTTTTATCAGTATATTATATAAAACTTTGCACAACTACGACTGAACATTAATTTTCAAATTTTCGATTCAGCTCTATTCTTTAAAAAAATCCACGTCTTTTATTAGTCCCTGAAAATTTTCTTTAAAAGATACACGCCGTTTGAAAAATAATCTTCAAAAAAACACGCCTTTTGTTAGTGTTTGAAAAATATTCTTTAAAAAATTCACGCTTTTTGTTGGTCTTGGGAAAACATATTTCTAAAAAATCCATTCCATTTGTAGGTCATTATTATATATGTATTATTAAAAATATCCACGCCTGTGATTATCGTTGACAAATATTCTTAAACAACTCTACGCATTTTCTCGGTCCCTGAAAAATATTCGTAAAAAATTCACGAATTTTCTTGGTCCTTAAAAAAATATTATTTAAACCAGTAAGAAAAGTAGTAAAGTCGGACGGAGCCGACTATATGATACCCTTCACCACTTTGGGTATATTCAACAGTATCTTAAAGAGTTTTATGTGAGTTCCTGCCAAAAGGCCTACCTCACAGTGGCTGAGCCACAGGCGGAAAAGCGCCCACCAGCGCTCCGAAGTACTGTACCAATTGGAGAGCATGCAGAAGGCACACTCTGCCCCTTGGTGAGGGGCGAAACCACAACCCCCGCGATGCTCCCCAGGGGCCACACCAACTGTCAGGCTTGATCTACAGATCCAGGGGCACCTGACACCCGCGGTACGGAAAACCTCCGCTCAGGCTCGAGACCGAAGCCTCTTCCAGTTTGACGCACGTCCGGGCTGGTATCCAAAAACAACAATATGCAACGACGATAACCGCAGGTGGCAAGGAAAAAACCTGGCCACAAGCAGTGACAAATACACAAAACACAAACAATTAACATGCTGTCCTCACGGACTGCACCAAGGGCCCCAACGGACCGCGGCATCGTATATTCAACAGATGAATCCTAACAAACGTCGCATTTTTAAAGGACCAGTAAAATTAAATTCAATCCATAAACATGTCATTCTGCAATTCATTACGCTGTGCCAAATTTAGTGCAAACCAAAAGATATTAAGGGACTTTGGTACAACATTTACCTTAAATCGGACGAAAATATATATGGGAGCTATATCTAAATCTGAACCGATTTTCAGGAAACTTAACACACATCATTCTAGGCCTAATTCATTACACCGTGCCAAATTTCGTGCAAATCGAAATATATATAGGGACTTTGGAGCATAATTTACATTAAATCGGACGAAAATATATACGGGAGCTATATCTAAATCTGAACCGATTTTCAGGAAACTTAATACACCGTGCCAAATTTCGTGCAAATCGAAATATATATAGGGACTTTGGAGCATAATTTACATTAAATCGGACGAAAATATATACGGGAGCTATATCTAAATCTGAACCGATTTTCAGGAAACTTAACACACATCATTCAAGACCTTCTTCATTACGCTGTGCCAAATTTCGTGCAAATTGAAAGATATATAGGGACTTTGGTTGACCATTTAAATTAAATCGGACGAAAATATATATGGGAGCTATATCTAAATCACATCATTCAAGACCTTCTTCATTACGCTGTGCCAAATTTCGTGCAAATTGAAAGATATATAGGGACTTTGGTTGACCATTTAAATTAAATCGGACGAAAATATATGTGGGAGCTATATCTAAATCTGAACCGATTTTTCTCAATTTCAATAGGGTTCGTCCTTGAGCCACATAAATGACCATCTAAATCGGATCATAAATGCGACCTGTATTTTGCTCACAAAAATACATGGACGGACGGATGGACATGCGTAAATCGACTCAGAAAGTGATTCTATGCATATTCTCAAAAGGAACCATGTGTCTATCTCATTTCCTTTTACCTGTTACAAACATATGCACAAAGACAAAATACCCTGTACCACAGTGTGGTGAAGGGTATAAAAAGCCACGCTTCTTGCTGATGATTGAAAAAATATTCTTAAAAACCCCACGCCTAATGTTGATTCTTTAAAAAATCCACGAATTTTCTTGGTCCTTGAAAAAAATCTTTAAAAATCCACGAATCCACGGTCCACTTCATCCCATCATCTGATCATAACCGAAAATTATGAGCGTTATCCACAACATTTTCGTGAAGATTAACCCATAACTGTGGCCTGTATCGTGTTTACAAATTATAATGGACAGACGGTCGGACACACATGTTTAGATCGACTCGGCTAGTCGAGATATGACGATCGGTATACTTAAAGGTGGGTCTAGGATCAATATTTCGCGCCTTACAAACTGTTGGGGTTGCACAAAGCTATAATACCCTGACAACATAGTAGTGTAGGTTATAAAACTGTCCTTAAACAAGTGAGCGGAGCAGTATAGTCGGACGGGGCCGATCATATGATACCCTACACAACTTCCATTAACATCTAACTTTCTGTGGTACCACATTCTGAGCTTGCGCAATATTTCGCGATGTTTGACCTACAACAGGTCAACAAATATTCAGTACAGTCCTTTAAATTACTTGTCCAGATTCCCTTCAACGTGGGTTGTTTTGTGATGTTCGGCTTTAAATTGTGGCCTGCAGATCGACTCGAAAAAAAAACAAAAATACGTTTTATGTCCACTTCATCCCAATATTATCTGATCATCACCTTGACTAGTGAAAAATTTCAAAGCGATGAGCGCTATAATTCCGCCCTCTAGGTTGTTAAGGGTTACTAAATAATATCTGATTACCTAAGTACCTGTAAATATTTAAGTGTAACTGCCACATCCTAGTACATACGACGATATAATATTATCAATTTAAAGGTCAACCACTACTCTTGGATATACTATCAACTTTTCGGGTATATGTCCTTCAGGAGTAAATATATACGCCATAGAATAAACATTTTGTCGATTTTCACACAAAAGTCAGGATCCATTTGACCCGTTAAATATTGACCGATCTTTATCAAAACAGGCATGCTTATTCTTTGGCCCGAACCCCTTCTCCATGTAAATATTTAATCCGAAATGTTTGGGTCATAATTGCGGCCTCTGTAGCGACAAGAAATTCAGACAAAAAGTTTTTGGTCCATTTCATACCCTAAATATCAACCGATCTTTACCAAAAACAATAGGGGTCTTCATTGGCCCTAACCCGTCTTACATTCAAAAGATTGGCCCTTAACTGTGGCATGTACCGTGTTTAGAAATTATAATGAACAGACGGACGGACACACATGTCTAGATCGACTCAGCTAGTCGAGATATGACGAACGGTATACTTAATGGTGGGTCTAGGACCAATATTTCGCGGCGTTACAAACTCTTTGGGCTGCACAAAGCTATAATACCCTGACAACAACAAAAAATCTACGCTTATTAAAAAATATCCTTAAAAAATATTATATAAAAAAATCCACGCCTTGAAAAAAAATATTTTTTAACAATCACGCCATTCTTGAAAACCAAATAAGCAAAATCCGTACCTAGCTATTGCAATCCTTATAGTGGACTCATAATTTTTTTAATACCACACCACAGTGTTCTTTCCAAATATTTTATTAAAATTTATCCTAATTAATTTCTAGAAAGCAGGAAAAAAAACCAAATCGATCAACAATTGATTGTAATTAAAAATGTTGAAATTTATTCATTCATGAATATGAATCGTAATATAAAAATAAAATAAACAAAATTAACGCATTTCGCTAAACAGATGGATAGACAGATAAATGTTGGTGATATGTAGCTGGGGAGAACACCAGCAAAGCAGAAATTCCGCAACACCAGCCATTAGGCCCACCATTTTGCCTTGGTGTGTATTTGCACATACACACAAACACATGTGCCCTGATTGTTTTTCACAGGAGATTATCTAAACAAAAGCAGCAAAAAACCACGCACGCAGACAAATATTAATTACATAAACATAATATATTGACGTGATAAATATTCAAATCAATTCACATTTCAAATATATGTTTGCTCAGTTTGTTTCGAATTAATTACATCGGCGTGTGTGTGTGTGTGTTGTTCTTTTTTCCTCTGTTTGGTTTTGCATTAAAATAATTATTGGCAAAGATAAATATGTATGTATTAGCCATGAAATATATGTTTATGCAATTTTGATTGATCATTTTGATTGAACGGACTAATGTATAAACAAATATTGAGATTGTGTGTGGGCATTTTTGTCTTCTTGTCATATTTTGGAATATTCTGATGAAATATGAAAACTAATAAATAATGAGTGTGAATAAAACGGATTGAAAAAATATATTTTGTTGAGAGTCACTGCAGTCATACACTTAGGAATTTTAAAACAGAAAAATGCTGAAAATTCAATTCCAATTTTCGAATTTTTTATATTTCTTCTCCTAATTACTTCAAGCAGACATTAATATATTCGAAATATCCGAAGCATAATCACTGCAGTCATCATTGCAACCATAAACGATTTGTTTTTCTTTCGTAGTTAGTTTTTTTCTATGGCTTCAATGGTATTTACACTTGAAACTACGAATTTGCTTTTGTCTGTTCCAGATGCCATGTCAAAACAACTAACCTTCCGGCATAGACAATAGATGTAGTTTTGAATGGAATAATGTATCCACGTTTGTATCTTGTTGTTTTGTTTTTGGCAAATTTTTTGCCTAATTGAAAAATTCTCAAAATTGTAGTAAAAGAAAGATGCAGGGGATGACAATAACAGAGCAGTGAAAACAGGGGCACACGTATATATATATATATATATATATTATTTTAAATATTTCTTTTTGTTTTAAATGCTTACTCGTAGGAATATTTTTCATAGATTATAATAGGGGTGAATTAAATGGTTTTCAATGAAATTAGGCTATGTTGTCAGGGTATTATAGCTTTGTGCAGCCCCAAGAGTTTGTATTGGTCCTGGACCCACCTTTAAGTATACCGATCGTCATATCTCGACTAGCTGAGTCGATCTAGACATGTGTGTCCGTCCGTCTGTCCATTAAAATTTTTAAACACGTTACAGGCCACAGTTATGGATAGGTTCTGGTCAATGAAGACACCTATTGTTTTTGGTAAATATCAATTAACATTTAGGGGATGGAATGGACAAAAAACGTAATTTTTGTCTAATTTTTAAGTCGTTCCAGAGGCCGCAATTATGGCCCAAACATTTTTTTCGTGGAGAAGGGGATCGGTCCAAAGAATAAGCATGTTTTTTTATAAAGATCGGTCAATATTTAGCGGGTCAAATGGACTCTGACTTTTGTGTGAAAAATTAGAAAATTTGTATTCTATAGGGAATATATTTACTTCAGAAGGACATAGACCCGAGAAGTTGATAGTATATCTAAGGGGAGTGTTTGGCCTTTAAATTGATACCCATTATATTGTCGTATGTTCTCGGATATGGGAGTTACACTTAAATATTTACAGGTGCTTACGTATTCATATATTATTTTGTAACACATTACCACACTAGAGGGAGGAAATATAGCTCTGATCGCTTTTATATTTTTCGTGAGGGTCCAGGTATGGTCATGGACAACGCCTATAATTTGCGGTGATGATCAGATAGTAATATTGGGATGAAATGGACCAAACATTAATTTTTTGTGTTTTTTGAGTCGATCTATAGGCAAATATCGCGAAATATTTTCCATGCTCAGAATATAGAACCACGGAATGTTAGATTTTCGTGGAAGTTGTGTAGGGTATAATATGGTCGGCCCCGTCCGACTATACTCCTCCGCTCACTGTTTTTTTTTTTTTTTCAAAAGTTATAATAGGGGTAAATTTTATTTTTTTTCATTTCTGTGGAATTTTTTGATTTTTTTAATTTTCTAGATTTTCGTGCAAATCGAAAGATATATAGGGACTTTGGAGCACTATTTAACTAAAATCGGACGAAAATAAGATTTGCACGAAATTTTACACACATCTTTCTAGACTTAAATCAGTACTCTATGCCAAATTTCGTGCAAATCGAAGGATATATATAGGACTTTGGTGCACTATTTACCTAAAATCGGACGAAAATATATATGGGAGCTATATCTAAATCTGAACCGATTGTTGCCAATTTCAATAGGGTTCGTCTTCGGGCCAAATAAGTGAACTGTGTCAAATTTCATCCAAATCGGATCACAAATGCGACCTGAACTTTGTTAACAAAAATACATGGACGGACGGACATGCATAAATTGACTTAAAAAGTGATTCTATGCATATTCTCAAAAGGAACCATGTGTACGAAAGTACGAAAAGTACTAAATGGTACTAAATTTGGTACATGTTGGATTTAGGTGAACGGATAGAGCTGGATTCTTCAAATTGAGAATTAAAATGACTGTTGGAGTGTAGGATTAAGGTAGTTTAAGAAATGCGTACTTACTGTTACGAAATGTTCTATATGGTACTAAATTTAGTACAAGTTGGATTTTGCTTGAAAGGATAGAGATGAAAACATGAAATTTATAACCAGTGAGCGGAGCAGTATAGTCGGACCGCGCCGACCATACGATACCCTACACAACTTCCACGGAACTCTAACTTTCTGCGGATGTTTATTTTGAGCCTGGGCAATATTTCGTGATATTTGCACCCTCATCGGTCCACTACATGCCAAAATGGTTATCTGATCATCGCCGAAAATAATAGGCGTTGTCCTTGACCATAATTGGAACATTTCAGAGCGACCAGTGACATATTTCCGCCCTCTAGTGTGGTAATGGGTTACAAAATAATATCTCAGTACGTAAGCACCTGTAAATATTTAAGTGTAACTCCCACATCTGAGTACGTACGACCATATAATTGGTATCAATTTAAAGGTCAACCACTCCTCTTGAACATACTATCAACTTCTCGGGTCTATGTCCTTCAAATGCAAATATATAGGCAATAGAATACACAATTTGTAATTTTTCACACAAAAGTCAGGGTCCATTTGACCCGATCCCCTTCTCCATGTAAAATTTCGCGATGTTCGCGCCATAATTGCGGCCTCTGGAGCGATCAGAAAACCCCTAAATATTAACTGATCTGTACCAAAAACAATAGGGATCTTCATTGGCCAGAATCCATCCTACATGCAAAATTTCGTAAAGATTGGTCCATAACAGTGGCCTGTATCGTGTTTACAAATTATAATGGACAGACGGACGTACGGGCGGACAAACATGTCTAGATCGACTCAGCTAGTCGAGATATGACGATCGGTATACTTAAAGGTGGGTCTAGGACCAATATTTCGCTGCGTTACAAACTTTTGGGGCTGCGCAAAGCTATAATACCCTGACAACATAGTTGTGTAGGGTATAAAAATTAAGTTTTCGGTCCACTTCATACCAAAATTATTATCTGATCATCACCGAAAATTATAGGCGTTGTCCTTGACCATAACTGGAACCTCATGGAACATTTCAAAGCGATCAGCGCTATGTTCGGCATTCCAGAGTGATAATGGGTTAATAAATAATATACGAATACGGAGATACCTGTAAATATTTAGGTGTAACTCCCACATCCGAGCACATACAACAATATAATTGGTCTTAATTTAAAGGTCAACCACTCCTCTTCGATATAATATCAACTTCTCCTTCAGGGGCAAATATATAAGCAATAGAATACAAATTTTGTCATTTTTCACACAAAAGTCAGGGTCCATTTGACCCGCTAAATATTGACCGATCTTTATGAGAACAGGCATGCTTATTCTTTGGCCCAATCCCCTTCTCCATGGAAAATTTCACGATGTTCGGACCATTATTGCGGCCTCTGGAGCGACCAGAAAACCCGACAAAAATTTAGTATTTGGTCCATTTCATCCCCTAAATATTAAGCGATCTTTCCCAAAAACAATAGGGGTCTTCATTGGGCAGAACCCACCCTACATGCAAAATTTCGTGAAGATTGGTCCATAACTGTGGCCTGTATCGTGTTTACAAATTATAATGGACAGACGGACGGACGGACGGACACACATGTCTAGATCGACTCAGCTAGTCGAGATATGACGATCGGTATACTTAAAGGTGGGTCTAGGACCAATATTTCGCGGCGTTACAAACATTTGGGGCTGCACAAAGCTATAATACCCTGACAACATAGTTGTGTAGGGTATAATTAAGATTACTGTTGAAGGTTGAGCTACTACAGACGCACCTTTGGAAATTCGTATGTATGTGTACGAAAAGTACTAAACGGCACTAAATTTGGTACAATTTGGATTTGTGCGAACGGAAAGATCTGGAAACCTAAAATTTGGAATAATGATTGCTGTTGGAATATAGAATTGAGATATGGAAGTATAGTACTTTTGTGTACTAAATGGTAATATATTTGGTACAACATAATTATGTGTGAGCGAATAGAGCTAGACTCCAGAATTTTCGAATTAAAATTACTGTTGGAGTGTAGGCAAAAATTACTAACTGGTACCAAATGGTTTACAAATTGTTTTTGTGTGAACGGATTAGAGAATTAAGGTAGTATTGGAATTACGTACTTATGGATACGAGAAGCACTAAATGATAATAAATATGGTGAAATTCTTTTGGAATTAAAATTAAGGATTGGATTGTAGGATGAGACATGGAGTAAGTTTTAAAAATGCGTAATTATGTGTACTAAAAGGTACTAAGTTTAGTACAATTTAGACTTTAGTAAAAGGATAGAGATGGAAAACGTATATTTGAAAATAAAATTACAGTTAGAGTACAGGATTGAGACAGTGTTGGAAATTCGAAGTCATACGTACAAAATGTACTAAATATGGTACAATTTGGTACAAGTGGGGCTGAGATCCTGAAATTTGTCATTAAAAATAGTTTTGGAGTGTGAAATTGAGAAGTTTTAGAAACCCGTAGTAAGGTCTACGAAAAGTAATAAATGGTACTAAATTTGATACAATTTGGATGTAGGTGAACGGATCATTAAATGTGTCCTTAAGATTATTATTGGAGTACATGACTGAGGTAGTTTTTGAAATTTGTACTTATGGGTACGAAAAGCACAAAATTTGCTACAATTTGGACTTGAGTGAAGGGTTTGAACTCGAATTCTGAAAGTTGGCACTTAGGTTACTGTGGGAGTGTAGAAAAAGTACAGAATGGTACCAAAACTGGTACAATTTGGAGAACAGACAAGCTGGAATTTTTAAATTTGGACTTACGATTGCTATTTGAGATCAGGTTTGGTATATTGAGATAGGTTTGGAATATGGGTATGGAAAGTACAGAATGGTTTTTTTAATGAACAGACAGAGCTGGAATTCTTAAATTTGGACTTACGATTACTATTTGAAAGCAAGATTAAGGTACATTTGGAAATTTGTTCTTATGAGTACGAAAAGTACTAAATTTGGTACAATTTGAATTTTGGTCGAATTAAGATTACTGTTAGAGTGTCGGATTGATGTAGTTTTAGAAATACTTATGAGTATGAACAGTACTAAATGGTACTAAATTTGGAACAATTTGGATTTGGTTGAATCCTGAGATTTGAGCTATGGAGATAACTTTGGAAACTCGAATTTATGTGTACGAATAGTAAATAGAATAGCAAATGCAGTAAATTTGGATTTGGGTAACAGAGAGAGCTGGAAACCTAAAATTTGGAATGTGGGTCACTGACGGAGAGTTAGAAAGAATTACCAAAGGGTTTTTTGATACTAACTGGTACTGAAGTTAGTGGTGGTGGTATGGAGGTAGTTTTGAAAATGTGTATTTATGTGTTCGAAGAGTGCTTAATGATACTATATGTGGAATCTGTACATATTGGATAAAAATATATTTCCTTTCCGCATACGAAGTAGCGGGCATTTTGCTAGTATATATATATATATATCGTAGGAATATTTTTCATGGATAAGTAAATTAAATGGTTTTCAATGACAATTGTCTTGAATTGTCCAAAAAATATTTTTTTTTAATTATTGTGATAGGCGTGGATTTTTAAAAATATTTATTGTTGCGCACGATAACTCTTGAATCGAATTTAATTATCGATGTTATCAACAGAATAAAGATATTCGCAAAACATATGCTGAGGGTATATATCTGTCGGAAAAACCGTCTGACTTTTTTTCGTGAATGCCGGATTCGAGTTTTTTTTTCAAAATATATTTTTTCGGGATACATGAAAAAGCGTGGATTATTTTATAAGAAATCGTTTTTGAGTGCCATAGGTTGCACCTACCAACCCTTTCATGAACGACTTGCCTTACATCAAACTGACCACATCTTATGGTCTTATAACAATCATGTTAGCATTGCCTTCAATCTCAGAGGTCGTAGGTTGCATGTAGATGAGATTAGTATTTAGTGTTGCATGATGTTATCAGCACATCTCATCATCATTCCTCTCGGGGGGTTGTGGTTTTGTAGATACAATCAAGCGCACTCTATTTCCTAATGGTTGGCAGGGCAACAAATGATGTTTGATTGAATTTTCTTGTCTTGAGGTTATTTCGAAATTTAGTTTCATAATGATAATGTTGTGAAAATGTGAAATATTAAAAAAAAGAAAAATTTTAAATGAAAATGGAAACTTTCATAATCGAAACCACAATGTAATGGTTGTTTAGCATCAAATGATTTTGACTTTGATTTACGGAAAAGCTGTCAGGGCCACTAGCATTAATTTTATTACAATTTGTTTTTTTTTTTTGAAAGGCTTCCGCTGGTATAATCATCGATTTGTTTTTGCAAGAACAATCGGAACCATCGACGTGGAATTTTTAGAGAATATGTTTGTAAGGCCAATGATTTTTTTAGGCATGGATTAAAAAAAATATATATTTTTAAGGTCTATTGAATATCCGGAGAATATTTTTTCCAAGGACTATCACAACCAAAATGTTGGATTTTTCAGGAACATTTTTTAAATCGACATTTCATTGAGTTCTCTGTCTCTGTGGGTTCAAGTGGTCAATGTGATAAGCAGAAGAGCACACTTAAAATCTTTGAACGACACTACAGCACTTTTCTTTCAGCATGAACATTTATTGTAAATATTGTATTTGAACATGAATTGAGTGTGGCGATAAGCGAACGATGAAGAAAAAAAAGCTAGAAGCCAGCAGAAGAAGTAGAAAAAATAACAATACTCTGGCAAGTGTCTCAACAAAAAGAAAGAGCAGAAATTAAATAGAAATTCTAAGCTAAAAATAAACTTAAAAATGAGAAGAAGAAGAAAGGGCGATAAACTAGAAATAAATAATGCCATTTACTTAGAAATAAGTTCGGACGAATGTAATTCGATGGCTTAATTAATGGCCGTAAATCGAAAAATATTTATACATTTCATTTAATATTTAATTTATTAATGTGGGATTTGATAAGTCTGTGACATTCATTTTTATTTCTTAGACTCGTGAACTGTCAAGGTCATTACTAAAGTGAAGGATAAGATGGATTTTGAAATAAATAATTTCAGGGGCTCTGGGAGGCAAAATTTTTGGTTATAGGCCTCGATTTTTTTTATCATAATTTTTTCAAGAAAGCATAAGAGTGAAATATCCAAATAGAGATATCAGGAATAATTTTTGCAGATTTTCGTTTGAGAATACAAAAAGAAACAATTTGGCTTTTTAGGTCCCATAAATATTATTTTTAAGATTTGAGTCAAAATCAAATAGTTTTTGAACGAAAATCATAGATTAAATAATCTGTATGTTTAAGACGGATTTCTGGAGGGTTTATATTAAAACCAGTGAGCGGAGCAGTATAGTCGGACTATATTTTTCTGCGAATTTTATTCCAAGCCTGGGTAATATTTCGTGATAGTTGCACCCTCTTGCCCGAATAGAGGTCAACATCGCCTCTTCCTTACGCTGACATATTTTCCGAATATTACCAATACTTCTTGGCCTCTATAGCGACCAGAAAAACCGACAAAAATTAAGTATTTGGTCAATTTCATCCCCTAAATATTAGTCGTTTTTTACCAAAAACAATAGGGGTTTTTCATTGGACCGAACCCATCCTACATGCAAAATTTCGTGAAGATTGGTCCATAACTGTGGCCTGTATCGTGTTTACAAAAATATAATGCACAGACGGACGGACGGACGGGCACACATGTTTACATCGAATTATGACGATCGGTATACTAAATCGAAATTTGAATCGATTTTTCCGAAACTTATCATACATAATTCTAGGCTCAGTTCCGTACGCTATGCCAAATTTCGTGCAAATCGAAGGATATATAGGGACTTTGGCGCACCATTCACATAAAATCGGACGAAACTATACATGGGCGCTATATCTAAATCTGACCCGATTTTCTCGAAACTTGACACACTTTATTCTTGACTTAATTCAGTACACTATGCAACATT
>NW_026880906.1:0-3359 GCF_032173495.1 Musca vetustissima | reverse complement strand
TAATTGAATTGTTCATTTGAAGCATTTTTTCAAATTAAAGGACATCTTTAAAATTTCCTTTATAATCAAAGATTACGACAATTGGTAATGTTTGTTAAATTTAATTAGTAAGCCATTAAATCGGATGCAAAAAATAATTTTGCAGGTTACAAATTCGAAAGAAACATCAAAAACTATTTGAGTTATAAGAGTGGATTTAAAAGCCAGAATTTATTAAGATTATTTTTCCTGGATTGTTGGAGTTATATGTGTGGATTTTTTAATAAATTTTTTCTCAAACATGACATTGGTTTTTTAAAGAGAGAGAATATTTTTCAAGAACAACCGGTTCTGCAGGAGTGGATTTTTGAAATATGTTTTTCAAAGACCGGACTGGTAATCGTAGATATTGGAAAGAATATTTGTCAATGACTAACAAAGCTTTAAGCATGTTTTTTTAAAAAAATGTTATCTGTGTTTTATAAGGACTATCAGACAGCGTGGATTTTTAAATAAAATTGTTGAAGGACTATCTGACAGCGTGGATTTTTAAATAAAAATTTTGAAGGACTATCAGTGCTATAAACCTTTATTTTTATACCCTACACAACTTTGTTGTCAGGGTATTAAAGCTTTGTGCAGCCCCAAAGAGTTTGTAACGCCGCGAAATATTGGTCCTAGACCCACCTTTAGACATGTGTGTCCGTCCGTCTGTCCATTATAATTTGTAAACAAGATACAGGCCACAGTTATGGACCAATCTTCACGAAATTTTGCATGTAGGATGGGTTCTGGCCAATGAAGACCCCTATTGTTTTTGGTAAAGATCGGTTAATATTTAGGGGATGAAATGGACCAAATACCACAATTATTGCCCGAACATCGTGAAATTTTACATGGAGAATGGGATCGGGCCAAAGAAAAAGCATGTCTATATTGATAAAGATGGATTAATATTTAGCGGGTCAAATGGACCCTGACTTTTGTGTGAAAAATGACAAAATTGATTGATGTGTGAAAATTGAATTGATACCAATTATATTATCGTAGGTTCTCGGATGTGGGAGTTACACTTAAATATTTATAGGTGCTTACGAATTCAGATATTGTTTAGTAACCCATTACCACACTAGAGGGCGGAAATATAGCGCTGATCGCTTTGAAATGTTCCATGAGGTTCCAGTACTGGTCAAGGACAACGACTATAATTTTCGGTGATGATCAGATAATAATTTTGAGATGATGTGGACAGAAAACTTAATTTTGTGAAGGGTATCTGGACAAGTACCAGTAATTAAATGGGCTGTACTGAATATTAATAATATTTGTTGACCTCTAGTCGGTCAAAAGGGTGCAAATATCGCGAATTATTGCCCAATCTCAGAATATAGAACCATAGAAAGCCAGATTTTTGAGGAAGTTGTGTAGGGTATCATATGGTCTGTCCCGTCCAACTATGCTGCTCCGCTCACTGGTTTAAATAATGTACCCAGGACTACCAGAGTCGAAAATTTTTTTAAAGTATATTTCAAGGTCAAGGTGCGTAGAATCACTTTCTGAGCCGATTTATGCATGTCCGTCCATCCGTCTGTAGATGTTTAATTGTAAACAAAATACAGGTCGCAATTATGATCCGATTAGGATGAAATTTGACACAAGTCATTTATTTGGCCCAAGGACGAACCCTACTGAAATTGAAGAAAATCGGATCAGATTTAGATATAGCTTCCATATATATGTTCGTCCGATTTAAGGTAAATGGGCACAAAAGTCCCTATATATCTTTCGATTTGCGTGAAATTTGGCATAGGGTACTGAATTAGGTCCAGAATGATGTGTGTTAAGTTTCGTGAAAATTGGTTCAAATATAGATAAAGCTCATATATATATATATATTTTTTTTTTTTTTAAGAATATTTTTCTACGGATTTTTAAAGAATATTTTCAAGGAGTATTTCCCAGGACTATCAGAGTCGTATTCGAGGATTTTGTGTAAGGATATATCAAGGTCAATCTGAGCTAAGCCTTTTTTCAATAATGTATGTTAACGTCTATCAGAGCTGTAGGCGTGGATTTTTAAAGAATATTTTTGCAAGAACTCTCAGAGGACTATCAGAGTCTGGCGTGGATTATTTAAAGAATATTTTTGCAAGAACTCTCAGAGGACTATCAGAATCAGGCGTGGATTATTTAAAGAATATTTTTGCAAGAACTCTCAGAGGAGTATCAGAGTCAGGCGTGGATTATTTAAAGAATATTTTTGCAAGAACTCTCAGAGGACTATTAGAGTCAGGCGTGGCTTATTTAAAGAATATTTTTGCAAGAACTCTCAGAGGACAATCAGAGTCAGGCGTGGATTATTTAAAGAATATTTTTGCAAGAACTCTCAGAGGACAATCAGAGTCAGGCGTGGATTATTTAAAGAATATTTTTGCAAGAACTCTCAGAGGACAATCAGAGTCAGGCGTGGATTATTTAAAGAATATTTTTGCAAGAACTCTCAGAGGAGTATCAGAGTCAGGCGTGGATTATTTAAAGAATATTTTTGCAAGAACTCTCAGAGGACTATCAGAGTCAGGCGTGGATTATTTAAAGAATATTTTTGCAAGAACTCTCAGAGGAGTATCAGAGTCAGGCGTGGATTATTTATAGAATATTTTTGCAAGAACTCTCAGAGGAGTATCAGAGTCAGGCGTGGATTATTTAAAGAATATTTTTGCAAGAACTCTCAGAGGACTATCAGAGTCAGGCGTGGATTATTTAAAGAATATTTTTGCAACAACTGTCAGAGTTATAGACGAGTTTTCTTCAAAGACTATGAAAGTCATGGGTGTGGTTTTTTTATTAAGAATATTTTTCTACGGATTTCAGGGCTGTATGTGTGGACTTTTTAAATAATATTGTTAAGTATTATATGTTGTTATATAAAAAGCATAAAGGAAAGGTTTACTAAATAATATGTTTCAAGTACTATCTGAACTTTAAGCGTTAGAGAAACAAGGATTAAAACATAACGCAAATATACATTTTCAGTTGTAGCTTTACTGACAGAATTTAAAAAAAAAAATATATAATTCCACGCTGAAATTTTCTCCTCAAAATAAGAAAAGGCATAAAGCATTCCCGTAAATCCCACGTTTTTGATTCCCACCGGAATAATACTTCAAAACGACAGCAAAACACCTAGCCGAATATTGTACAAATCAAAAAAATAACAAAATGTAAAATGAAATCAATTTCGATTTGTATCGATAAGCTCCGTGAATAGAAATCATGCTCGAAAAAAGGAAACATAATCCCGACATTTTGTGAGAAATCAATCAAACGGAAATGAAAATTTGTTTTCTCAACAACAATACGTCAGCACACGAATATGAAAC
>NW_026880905.1:0-33520 GCF_032173495.1 Musca vetustissima | reverse complement strand
TGATTTAGTTGAAATAATCCTTTGCTTAAAAAAAAAAAACGTTACTTTCGATGTACTTTTAATGTCTTGTTTTGCCACGATTTTCTGTTGTTCATCTATTCACAACGGTAATGTTTCCATCTGCCATCTGAAACTAAAATCAGCCTCATTGACGATACTGTGTAAAATACAATGAAATACACTTGTGGGAGTATATTGCTGCCTAGTCATGTTAAATGCCTCTGTATACCACTACGTACAAATACTGTTTTCGAAAATATTCATTTGTATTCAAGAGTCGTTCTGTTGAACATTCTTAATTAGGTTAAATCTACTCGAGCCATTAAAGTCAATGTAGTCAACAAAGCATGGCAACTAAAAAGGAAGAGAAACGCTCTTCAGTACGACGACTGCCGCCTGTCATTTCGACACCCATCAGCAATATTTGAAGCTTAAAGTATGATACACCAATGTTAGTTTTTTTTCGTTCTTTTACTTTCTAACCAACCCACGTATGGTTGAGTGGGTGTCTGAACAGTAGCGTTCCGCGAATTTTTAAAACAGTGCACGCATCAAGGTCTTACGCCATGTACTTGACATAGAAATAGACCATAAACAATTCACAATTTTAAATTCCGTTGGCATAGAGAGAGTGAAATATTTTTAAAACAACAAGAACAACAACAATTTGCAACAACGATGAAGAATTTTCATTTCTTCATTTTGATTGACTTAAGTAAGATGCCAATAACAATGTTCAGTATAGTAACGATACGATATAAAATAAAAGTAAAAGTAGAAAATAGCACACGCATAAAAATGAGGGGTTTCTTTAATTTACGGTAACTAGAATGAACTTAAGAGTGGAACTGTGTGGATTCTTCAATACAAGTTTACATTTGATATTGTTTTATATTTTAGTAGTTTACTGTATTTTTGACGTTGTTCCATTCAACTGCATTCCACAACAGTATGGACGGTGTTTCGACTATTTTGAGCTTTAAAAATAAAAATCCTAAGACGATTTTGTCGTGACATCCGTTCATTAATTCCGAAGGAATCGGCATACAACAATCTAGACCTAATTCAGTACTCTGGCAAAATGTTGTCTCAATCGGACAAATGTTTACATAAAATCGGACGAAAATATATATGGGAGCTATTTTTGTTATTTGAATTTTGCCTTGTAAGGGCAGTGATCATTTGAAAGTAATTTTAAGTGATTTTTATACTCTATCGAGTCGAGCTTGATGATCTAAGTTTTGCAATGAAAAGGAAAGGCAGGAGAAGAACCTACGTACCCACGATTATGCGACGTGTTTCGCCGTTGGTTAAGCGGCTCATCAGGCATATTGGGCTATGTGGCTTTACAAAGGTCGTACGTTGATAACTTGTATTTGTTACGCCCTGATGCGAAACCTGCATATGCGAATTAAATTCAAATGGGAGCTATATCTAAATCTGAACCGATTTCAACATAACTTAGCATACATCGATTTCGACTCTGTGCAAAATTTTGTCTCAATCGGACGAAACTATATATGGGAGCTATATCAAATCTGAACCGATTTTCTCCAAATTTCAATAGGGTTCGTTCGTGGTCCAAATAAATGGCATGTGCCAAGTATCATCCAAATCGGATCATAAATGCGACCTGTACTTTGTTCTCAAAAATACATGGATGGACGGACAGAAGGACATGCATAAATCGACTCAGATAGTGATTCTATGCATATTCTCAAAAGGAACCATCTATCTCGTTTCCTTTTGCCTGTTACAAACATATGCACCACATGTACCACAGTGTGGTGAAGGTTTTAACCAGCTATGAAAGAATTAAAGTCTGACAGGTACAGGTCACATTTATGATACGAATTGGATGCATTTTGGCACCGCTTATTTATATTGCCAAAGGACGAGCCCTATTGAAATCGGGAAAAATCGATTCAGATCTATATATAGCTCTCATATATAATTTTTCCAATTTGATGTAAATGGTGCAAAAAAAAAAACCGAAAATATGGCCGATTGGCACAAACTTTTGCACAACATGCTGAAGATAGTATAACCTAACGTATGTTAAGTTTTTTTGAAATCGTCAGATTTGTAATAAATGTTACGGCAAATATATACCCAAATCGATGAAAGGTGTCTTATGGTCAGTCCAGTCCGACTTTACTACTTTCCTTACAGGTTTAACTTTTTATTAATAATTAATTTGTGAGTATGAGTCCGCATAACAAAAATTAATGAATGCAGTTGGGTTTTCCTTTTGATGATCATTCTCTGAAAATGTGCAATAAAATTGTAATAGGCAAATAAAGGCAGATGCTAATTTAGGAGTATCTTCTTCGGAGAGTGTATTTTAAAATAAAAATAGTTCGAATGATGGCCATTCGGAGCATATAAGTTGGAGCTAATTTAATTTTAATTTTTGTTCTTTTTCCTGCTATTTTTGAATTTCGCCCATTGTGCATTCGCCTAAAGCCCCCCAAGTGCCGAAATTGGACGTAGTCGTTATAAGAGATCTAAACAACCTGATAGGTAGATGTTGCGTAAGGTAAGGAGTGCCCTAAAAAATACACCAATATTGATAAATTTTAAATAAGATTAAACCAATAAGAAAAGTAGTAAAGTCGGACTGGGCCGACTATATGATACCCTTCACCACGACAGACGTCTCGTTCTTGTAATATATCTATATCTGAACCGATTTCAGGGAAACTTGACAGTGACAAATTTATATTACTTCAGTACGTTGTGTCAATCGGCCTAGCTATGGATATTTTCACGAAGTTAAACAACATCATTCTAGACTTAATTCAGTACCCTATTCCAAAATTGGTGTAAATGGAAAGATATACAGGGACTTTGGTGCACCAATTACATAAAATCGAACGAAAATATATATGGGAGCTATATCTAAATCTGAACCGATCGTGCAAATCGAATTATTTTCATAAAATCGGGCGAAACTATATATGGGAGCTATATCTAAATCTGAACAGATTTTCACGAAATTTTCACATCATTCAAGACTTAATTCATTATGCTATGCCAAATTTCGTGCAAATCGGAATATATATAGGGACCTTGGTATACCATTTACCTTAAATCGGTCGAAGATATATATATGAAAGCTATATCTAAATCTGAACCGATTTTGCCCAATTTCAATATGTTTCGTCCTTGGGCCAAACAAATGAGCTGTGCCAAATTTCTTACTTGTTTTACAATTTAATATGGACAGACGAACGGACGAATGAACATGCATAAATTGACTCAGAAAGTGATTCTATGCATAATCTCTAAAGGAACCATGGATCTATCTAGATTATTTTTTGTGCCTTTTACAAACATATGCACAAAGATATAATACCCTGTACCACAGTGTGGTGAAGGGTATAAAAATACAAAATAAATAAGTCTGAAATGCCAAAAAAAAAACTTGGCAAAAGTATTATTTTACTTTAAGAAAAATACATACTAAATTACAGGTACTTAAGTTGGAAAAATCGTCCAGGATCTTTAACATACCAAAAGTTAAATCAGATTTTTATACCCTACACAACTATGTTGTCAGGGTATTATAGCTTTGTGTAGCCCCGAAAGTTTGTAACGCCGCGAAATATTGGTCCTAGACCCACCTTTAAGTATACCGATCGTCATATCTCGACTAGCTGAGTAAACACGATACAGGCCACAGTTATGGACCAATCTTCACGAAATTTTGCATGTAGGATGGGTGCTGGTCAATGAAGAGCCCTATTGTTTTTGGGAAAGATCGGTTAATATTTAGGGGATGAAATGGACCACTTCACGAAATTTTGCATGTAGGATGGGTTCTGGCCAATGAAGACCCCTATTGTTTTTGGGAAAGATCGGTTAATATTTAGGGGATGAAATGGACCAAATACTAAATTTTTGTCGGTTTTTCTGGTCGCTCCAGAGGCCGCAACAATGGCAATATGTACAGGTATATCCGTATTCGTATATTATTTAGTAACCCATTATCACTCTGGAGAGCGGAACTATAGCGCTGATAGCTTTGAAATGTTCCACGGGGTTCCAGTTATGATCAAGGACAACGCCTATAATTTTCGGTGATGATCAGATACTAATTTTGGAATGAAGTGGACCGAAAACTTAGTTTTTTGTGTTATTTTCGAGTCGATCTATAAACCTCAAATGAAAGCCGAACATCACAACACAACCCACGGTGAAGGGAATCTGGACAATAGCTGTACTGAATACTCGTAATATTCGGAAAATATGTCAGTGTGAGGAAGAGGTTCTGTTTATAGTGCCCAGTCTCGGAATAAACATCCGCAGAAAATTTGAGTTCCGTGGTAGTTGTGTAGGGTATCGTATGGTCGGCCCCGTCCGACTATACTGCCCCGCTCACTGGTTCAAAAAAATACTTAAAATATTGCGGGACTTTTAAATGACAACAATGTCAAAAAATGGACACACTCTAAAATCAGAAATGTAAATGTAAAATTACAACCCCTTCGTTTGGAAAAATCGACCAGGATCATGAAAATACCGAAAATGAAACGATACCTGTAAAACTTATAGTCTATCCATGGTGTTGTATGATATACAGTAAGAAAGATGTGACGTTTATCATACGTCACACTATCACACCCCTTAAATTCTTTCTAATTCCGGAGTAATTGATATAATAAAGTTTTCTCTATTGTTAGATGTCTACCTTCAAACATAAACGCATTCAAAGTACTTCACTATGAGTCATGATAAATGAAATATTCCGCAGAAAACAACAATGTGCCTGCTGTATTCAACAGGTATCCAAGTTACCCATTCCTTGGATTCCTTTGTTAAGACGCCCCTGAAAACGTTATTAAAATTAATGTAATAGGTTTTAGGAATTTTTTGTAAACAACATACTACCCCTTTTTTTCCTTGGATACTGGGACACTGATTGTTGATAAAATCCACACAAAAAAGCCAAAATGAAAAGAAAAAACATTCCCACATATTTCCTATGGAAACATAAACAACAAAAGCAGCAACATCAACAGGGGCACAATCTGTTGTGCTCGTATGGCAGACAGCAGAAGAAGCCATACATACGGAAAATGTGTTATGCATTGTTAACTATGTTCGGGTAAAACAAAAAAAGCGGATGAAGGCGTGTGGACGGATAGAAAAAGAACAACAGATGCTTAGCTGAAGATGAAAAGGAAAGAAGAAGAAAAAAACCAACAACAGAGTAAGTCTAAACCCCATGTATGTGCTACTGAAAAACATTTCAAAGACTATAGCCATCATTCATTTCGTCCTGCCTCCCTTCATCCAGCATCACTCTGTTGGAATTTCTTGCACTAGGCTTGAGATGTCGTTGTAGTCGGTGTTGTTGTTGTTGTTGTTGCTGCTGCTGGATGGTGGATGTTGATGATTTTGTACTTGATGCTTGGCCTGTATTCAATGGAGTTAATGTTTTCCATTTCATGCTACCGGATGTTGTTGACAAAGGCATATTTACAAATGTAAATCCTGGAAATAGTACAATTAGCTTATAGAAAAGTCGAAAATACAGCAGAAGGAAGGTGGAGACGACGACGACGTTTTATTGTGAATTGTGCATGGCATTTTATAGTAACAAATTTAAATTTTGCAAATAGATTTTTGACTTGAAAATTAATACATTTATTTTATGAGGGAAATTAATTCCCTCCTAAAATAAAGCGGAGTAGACTTCTGGTATCTGATGGGTTTGCAGCTTTTCGACGTCGAGTTAACGTGTTATATTGAATCAAACCTTTGCTGCTACATTAAGACGGGAGTGAAGCTTGGTTGCCGCAAGGTAATGGTCCGAATCGATATTTGCTTCTCGGTTCGATCGAACGTCTAAAACACTGGATGAATACCTTCCGTCTATCACAACATGATCGATTTGATTTCTCATTGTTTGATCAGGAGAAATGTGTATATCGAGATGCTTGAATCTGTTGCTGCTAACTATCATGTTTTTGCTGCTGTGAAGTCAATTATCCTCATGCCGTTGTCGGATGTTTCTTCATGGAGGCAGAATTTTCCGACGGTGGGGCCCCTAGCAGAATATTAATGTCTTGGCCAGAGCAGCGGTCATGTGCTGTTTCTAGGCGTAAGCAATATCTTTGGTCTGCTCATCTTTGACTTCGGTAATCGTAATCATCTTATTTACTTACGCCAGTCCCTTTCCATCGCATTTCCTGTGGGGCAATAATATCGGTTTTGTACTTCTTGAGTACATCCATCAAAGCGAAAACTGCGAGTATTCTGTACAACTTGCGCACATTCCGAGTGCCGATTCTCAGATCGTGGTCCTTTATACCTTTGCGGGGGTTGTCAACATTGGGGTTTTTATACCCTTCACCACACTGTGGTACAGGGTATTATGTCTTTGTGCATATGTTTGTAACAGGCAAAAGGAATCGAGATAGACCCATGGTTTCTTTTGAGAATACGCATAGAATCACTTTCTGAGTCGATTTATGCATGTCCGTCTGTCCGTCCATGTATTTTTGTGAGCAAAGTACAGGTCGCATTTATGATCCGAATTGGATGAAATTTGGCACAGCCCATTGGTTTGGCCAAAGGACGAACCCTGTTGAAATTACAAAATCGGTTCAGATTTAGATATAGCTCCCATATATATTTTCATCCGATTTTAGGTAAATGGTGCACCCTGTCTCTATAAATCATTATATTTGCACGAATTTTTTGCATAGCGTACTAAATTAAGTCGACAATGATGTATGCTGAATTTCGAGAAAATCGGTTCAGATTTAGATATAGCTCGCATACATAGATTCACCCGATTTTAGGTAGATGGTGCACCAAAGTCCCTGAAAATCATTAGATTTGCACGAATTTTAGCATAGCGTACTGAATTAAGCGTAGAATGACGTGTGATAAGTTTCGTGGAAATCGGTTCAGATTTAGATGTAACTCCCATATATAGTTTCGCCCGGTTTTAGGTAAATGTTGCATCAAACTCGCCCGATTTTAGTTAAATAGTGCACCAAAATCCCCGAAAATCATTCTATTTGCACGAATTTCGGTCTGGCGTACTCAAATAAATCTAGAATGACGTATGCTAAGTTTCGTTAAAATCGGTCCAGATTTAGATATAGCTCCCTTATATAGTTTCACCCGATTTTATGTAAACGGTGCGCCAAAGTCCCTACAAATATTTTGATTTGCACGTATTTTGGCATAGCGTGCCAAATGAAGTCTAGAATAATATATGCAAAGTTTCGTAAAAATCGGTTCAGATTTAGATATAGCTCCTATATATATTTTCGTCCCATTTTATGTAAATGCAGCAGCAAAGCCCCCTATATCTTTAGATTTTGGTGTGTGCAAAGTTTCGTGAAAATCGGATCAGATTTACAAACACCTCCTATATTCGTACGATTTTAAGTAAATGGTGCACAAACGACCCCTAGCTAGGACGATTGACACAACGTACTGAAATTAATATAAATTAATCTCTGGCAAGTTTCCTTGAAATCGGTTCAGATGTAGATATAGTATAGCTTCCATGTATAATTTCGACTTATTCATGTTTATTGTACACCAAATAATCAATGGGTGTTTGATTGAGATTAAATTTTAAACAGTGCAGTTTTCCGAATAGCGTGTGTCAAGTTTGCTTTAAATCGATTTACAAAATTTAGCATAGATTGCAGAATAACATGTGTAGGGATTGACGTTAGTCGGTTTAGATACAGATAAAGATCACATATTTAAGTTTGTTCAATTTCATATCAATGTTCTTTCGAAAAGGCGACGTCTTTTAGAATACATATGTAGAATATACCCAAAGTGTAGAATATACTTTCCTTACTGGTTTTCTTTGCTTTTTAATAGTAGGAAGGGTTTTTCAAGTATGGGCAACAAACCCAAAGTCTCAACCCATTTTTTAGAGTTCTTATGGGTCACAGATGAAAGAGGGACCAAGATAAGCCTGGCCTTAGCCATGTTAAAGCCAATCAGAGCCGTTGCTTGATATCTAACTTCCCCTATGTCACCCTATGGGTTTAGAACTTGATATTACTTCGACCAATAATATATGACCGGCAGATACCCGTTTGGATTAAATACCCGTTTGGATTTTAAAAAGGTACATGGATTTTAGAACATTTAAACATTTCCTAGAAATCATAAATATACTTACAGTAATGACCGATTCCATGAAATCTAAAATGCAAGAAAATATATATTGAGATAATTGGATATTATGTTTTATTATCACTTAAAATTTATTAAATAAAAATGAAATTTATTTAGCTAATCTATCAGTCAAAATTTTTGTAATAAATACTAAAGCACTTTTTTAAACCTACAAAATAAATGTTTATTTCCATACACACACACACATACATTGAAGTCTACACAAAGTTTAAAGGATACGCACCATCTGCAGGTGTTTGCTTTCTGTTTTTCTTGACTGGCAGAATCATCTGCTGCATTTATGATTTTCGAATACTTATTAGATTCACAACACGTAGCCACTAGAAACGTTTATGTTCTTACAATTGGATTAACAATTTTTGAATTTTTTGAAAATTAAATTAAATTTGTAGCTTGTTTAAAATTAGAATACAGAATGTGTTTTTATTATACCCTTCACCACACTGTGGTACAGGGTATTATGTATTTGTGCATATGTTTGTAACAGGCAAAGAAATCGATGTAGACCCATGGTTCCTTTTGGGAATATGCATAGAATTACTTTCGGAGTCGATTTATGCACGTAATATTCACCCCTTTTTAGAAGTAGTCCCCATATAACCCCCTTTTTATATTAAAATGTTATGTGCTTTGTTCCGTGTGTTGCGGTTGGGTAGTCTTTACGGGAAATAGTTAGTTTTTACCCTACAAAGACTATTTAGCCATCTGTTGTAAGCATTCCGCCTGCTAAAGATATTGTGATAAAAAAAACTCAAACATGGCGATAATTAAATATATCGGCAGACATTTGGGCATCTCCTCAATATAGTGATACCTCCTGAAGGAAAGAATTGAGATAAACAATTAAAATATTGGCATATACCGGCCATTAATTAGGCGTAGCCCTCATATAATGATATCCCCAAATATTCACTATTTTCTATACTATGTAATCAATATTGGTTCCCCTTTAGGCATCGCCTCATATAAGTTTGTAATCTAAATTACAGTAGTTTGGGATTTTATACTCTACCATGCGTTATCAGTATCAGTCCACTTTTTGGATCTTGCAGATTTTAGGAAAAATCCCCATTAAAAATTGATGGTGTACATAATGGTTTATATATCGGTATGTGTCCACTTGTAGATTTATTGGTATATGTCCACTTTTTGGTATGTTTCCTATATGTTCATTGCATGCATCTGTTAGTATAACTATAGTGGAGGGTATCCAAAGTTCGGCCCGGCCGAAATAAAATAATTATCTAATTTTTTCCGCATTTTGGGTTTGGTTCTAAAACTCTGTTGTAATCATTTCGCCTGCGGAGAATATCGATATAAAAAACTAGAACGTAAGGTTCGATAATGAACTATATTTGAACCCGCATTTAGGCCCATCCCCTGTGTGGGAGGCACCAGAAGGTGTGAACCGATATTCCCCATCTTCGAATTTCAACAATGTTTGGAAGAAATAATAAGATTGATAATACGTTTTCAGCCAAATTGATTATATTTTATACTTTCGGTTTTATCCTATTCTCACCAAAAATTTCAATACCGGTCCACGTTTTGGTATACCTACCATATAACGGTACCATTGTGGTGACATTTATCAATATGTGTCAAAATCTGCGCATAGCTCCTATAATAAAATACTGCCCTATTTTTCGATATGGTGATCATAATTTGGCATGCCAAATTCCCGCTGAATAAATAACTTCTTTGCAGAAAGTTTCCAATTTAGGTTAATGATTTTTACATTGCATCCCTACAAAGGGCCCCCTTAATTTTGTTTTTATAAATTTTAATTTTTTCCAAATAAACAACCTAATAGAGGAGAATGTTATAGTCACCATATACAATGAACGGCCATTTAAAAAACTGTTAATACGCACTATATAATGCAGGGTATAAAAAGGTCGGGACGGCCGAACCCAAACTCATTGCGTGAAACATATGGGAAACATATGCCGAACATTAATAAAAAATAAAGATGCTAAAAGAGGTGCTAAGTGCTAAACAATTTTTTGTGCTAGAAGAGTTTAAAAATTACTTGCTCTAAAAGTGATAAGTTGGCAACAATGTTACCAACGTATTTGCCACTGTTTAAAAATTCCTTTATTTTATTTATTTTCTGATAATATGAATTCTAATAAATAATGTACATAACTCACGAAATTTGATAATTTTGGATCAGATCTCGTATATGGGTTCTTAGTGAAATATTTCATTGCAAGCGGAATGTCAAATGTAATGTACACTCCACTTTTTGCTGACTCCAAGATGACGTCTTGGGCATTTCAATGTTCTGAACAACGAAACTACTTTATAGAGATTTAATGTTTTATAAGCTGATAAGGTTAGCAGCCATCGTTGGTTATAATATTGTATCAATTGTATCATTAAATGCCTCACGAATGGTAAATTATAACATCTGCATCTCATACATATTCACTGTCCGTCATCTCGTTTTTCTTTGGATTAACATATTCCATTGAATGATGAAATTTATACACTTTCACAAACAATCTTTTCCGATGTAAATGTTTATTAATATTCGCTTCATCGGTTAATCCTTCATCGGACCATAAAGTTATGCAATTTTTAAACGGCGTAGTTCAATATTATTCCAGTTAAGCTGGAAAAACGGCAGTTTTTTTGCACGGCAAAAGAAAACACAGCTGAGCAAACACAAAATGAGCTGGTCAATGATGTTGCGTTGTAATCTTGCAACAGCGGTGAATACATTTCCGTGCAACGAATATTCGAATATTTGTAATTTTTGCGGTAAAAATAATAAATGGAAGTATTTTAACGTTCTTTTAAAAACATTTATGAAAAAATAATAATTGTAATCCGCAACGAAGAGCTGTACACAATTTATGTGAATTTTTATTAAATTTATGGTTAAATCTTCAAATTGACATTGGCCTCTTTTCGCCATTGCCTTAAAACAACCCCTTTTTTCCGTGTGATACATTTACAAGTAAAGTGATTCAGGGGGTAAAGAAGGAAACGCGGAAACACGTGTTGTCTTGTGGTGACGGTTTATGTTACGCAGCACTTTAATGTGAATTCATGCATAGTCATATTTGTTCAACATTATTACATACTTACAGGCCGCAAAAACAACAACGCTAAATACGAAGCCGTAACTAGATGTCATGTGAATTACGCTAGAAAGGCATCAAACTGTGACTTTCAACTAAGTCATTGCTTTTGCCGACATTTCAGGGCTTAACGTGGTAGCGCTTTTTTATGGACAATTTGCGTCATGTTAAAGGATAATGTCATGATTGTACATGTACAATTTATGTGACATTTTAAAGAATTCCTTAAGATGATACATGGGGCGATTTTGGGTGGCATATACGTTGTACTGACATACATATAAATATCGTTTATACGCATGAGTGTAACCATAAAACAATTTCTTTCAGTTAGACGTTTTTAAATATGTATGGTTAATGATATGGATCATTATTGTTAAGATCCCACGTGCATTTTATGTAATGGATCCCTTTTTTGACAGCCGTTTAAATATTATAGTATTTATTTGGCTACCAAAAAACGGGGAAATAAAAATAAATTTATTATTAATGA
Organism: Musca vetustissima; assembly: GCF_032173495.1. Lineage (NCBI taxonomy): Eukaryota > Metazoa > Arthropoda > Insecta > Diptera > Muscidae > Musca > Musca vetustissima. The sequence continues at coordinate 21,754 of NW_026880905.1, read as the reverse complement.
CAAATAAAATTTGCCATTTTTTATATTTTGGCTTAAAGTGGATGCCATGTAATTTCATATAAAACTCATTATAAAACATATAACGTTTTTAGTGATATTCTAGTATAAAAAACACATTTTTATACTCTGCACCATAAGGTGGAGTGCAAATAACTCACTTAGCGCTGCTGTCCTGTTAAAAGAACGCGAAAAACGTAAAGAAAGATTATAAAAATTTACCGTTATACACATTTATTTTTGAGCATTGTTTTACATTTTATATTTGTTTGTTTGTTTATAATTCTTTTGTGTCAAATTCAAAAATCTACATTGAAAGCAAAAAGTTAAACTATTTTATGTTCGGCCCGGCTGAATATTTTATACCCTCAACCATGAGGATTTCATTCAGAATATGTAAAATTAATGGGACTCCTAGGAGATAAGACATTATTTATTTCGCAAAAGACGTTAGAAGAAGAGGGGAGATTTTCAAATTTTTTGAAATGAAAACATATGGAACATACATATAACGATAATTCTTCCAATCGATTGTTGTAAACCAAATAGAAAATTCAGCAATTTAAATGGGGGTTTTTCTAAATATTCCCAAATATTATTAACGCATGGTACGGTGAAAATACTCCAATTAAAAGGCAATATTATATATGAGTCATACTAAAGCGGGACCAATATTGACAACATTTTGTTGGAATTAGCAATTACTTGGTGCTTTCATTATATAAGGGGTTAGGCATAATTAGGGGCCGACGTAACTCAAGTTCCAAGCTAATATTTAAGTTTTCAATCCCAATACCGTCCATCACGCTAAATATTAAATATAGGACCTGGTCCTAAATGCGGGTCGATACAGTTCATTCTCAAACCTCACGTTTTAGTTTTTATGTCGATATCCTTCGAGAGAAAAATGATTACAACATATGGCTAATCGACTAAATGGTTTTAGAATCCCATACTATGCAGGGTATGAACTGAAAATTTCGTCTACCGAATAACCCTCCTACTATGATGGAATACAGCTATATGGGATAACTCCAACACACGGTAAAAAGCTAATTATTTTAAAATAAAAAGGGGGTTATAAGGGGACTAACCCTTAAAAGGGGTGAATATTAATAATTTTTTGTAGGGAGATTTGTTACCATATACGACTACAAAATACCAAATTATAGCGAATTCGGTTGAAAACCGTGCTCAAGAACCCCAAAATACAGAATATTGGAGGGTACCCATATTTAGGGGCTACCAGAAAAATGGGCCTATATGTATAATTTTAAGGGGAGAGATATGTTGCCATATACGGCTACAAAATACCAAATTGCAGCAAATTCGGTTGAAAAACGCGCTCAAGAACCCCAAAATAACGAAAATTGGGTATACCCTTATATAGGAGCTATCCGAAAAAATGGACCCTATACTATTAAGAACTCAAAGTACTTAATTACAGCTAATTCGACGGAAAACTACGTTCAAAACCCCCAAAATACTGACAATTAGGAGGTACCGTTAATTAAGGGGCCTACAAGAAAAGGCGGACCTATATTTATAATTTTCTGTGGTGACATTTATTACCCAACAAAAACCCAATGTATCAAATTTAACCGAATTCGGTCGGAAAACGCGCTCAAGAACCTCAAAACACCGAAAATTGGGGGGTACCCTTATTTGGGAGCTATGCCTAAACGTGGACCTTTATATCCCACCTTCAAACTTGACCTGCATGCAGACAAAAGACGACTATATGCGAAATTTTGGCGATCTATCTCAATTCGATTAGACGCTAGAATGATTACAACAGACAGACGAACAGACGGACATGCTTAAATCGTCATAGAATTTTACACTGATCAAGAATATATATACTTTATAGGGTCGGAAATGATTATTTCGATGCGTTACAAACGGAAAAACAAACCTAATATACCCTCCATAGTATGGGTATAAAAACATAAAATCCATTAAAAAAATTCATGTGTTCCAAAAAAAAATTCTGGTTTTATGCGTAAATTTGTCTTTCCGTTTGCAACACCACAAACCCACAAAGTATAATAAGAATAAAATTATATGCCAATTTCTCCTTGTCTGCCTGTTGAAATCACGATGCAGATATCAATTTTTAAAATAGAGCTCTGAAATTTTGCTCAGACATTGCTAATACTCCTAGGAGTCTTGGTATTTCAAATGGGATGTATCGGTCCACGTTTTGCAGTAGCCCCCATACAACGGTACCCACCCTTCACAACTGTGAGTATATTCAACAGATGAATCGTAACACAGGTCACATTATTGAAAGAACATTAACATAAAATTGGATGAACTATGTGATCTTAAGCTAAATGTGAACCGACTTATATCAATCCATAAACATGTCATTCTGGTACATTTTTAATTTGGATAGATATAGAATCGTTTGTAACAATGGGACCAAACTATGTAATTCAGAATGGGACAACATTATAAATCGTACACCCGTGGACTATTTGGAACCCACTTAACATGAACTCGATCGAAAATTTATATGCGCATTTCTACAAAAAGGAATTACGACATTCTTTTCGCAATTTTATAAGTTGTGGAAAATTTCGCGTCAAACTGACAAACCTGACGAAAATATATTTGGAAGCTATACCCAATTTGAACCGATGTCAACCAAACTTTTCACAGGTTAGGTTATACTAATTTCAGTATGTTCCTATCGTCCATATTTCGGGTCCTTGATGCATAATTTACTTAACATCGGACAAAATATATGTGGGAGCTAATCCAAATTTGAACCGATTTCAACACATCTTGACACACATTAGGCTATACTAACTTCAGTACTTTCTGTACAATTTCACATTCCATACACTGTGGAAAATTGTGTTTCAATCGGACGCAACTATATATGGTAGCAATATCTAAATCCGAACCGATTTTCACGAAACTCAGCACACATCATTCTAGACATAATTGAGTACGCTATGACAAATTTCGTGCAAATCGAAAGATATATAAGGACTTTGGTACACCATTTACTTAAAATCGGACAAAAATATATATGGGAGCTATATCTAAATCTGAACCGATTTTCCTCAATTTCATCCAAATCGGATTATAAATGCGACCTGTACTTTGTTTACAATTTAACACCAACAGAGGGCCATACGGACGGACTGATATGCATAAATCGACTCAGAAAGTGTTTCTATGCATATTCTCAAAAAGAACCATGTGTCTATCTCGTTCCCTTTTGCATGTTACGAACATATGCACAAATACCTTGTACCAGAGTGTGGTACAGGTATGTGGTAATACCCTGTACCACAGTATTGTGAAGGGTATAAACATCAATGATTGTTTTCTGAAAAAATTATTCAGTGAATACCATCTCTTCATAGTTTACATGAACAATTCAATAGAATTTCATATTTATTCATGAGCACATTCGTGTCGTTATGCTAACAAGTCGTCATTTATAGTTTATTATAACCGAATTCTCAACAAGTTGTTTTCAATGGAAAGTCCCATTCAAATATGAAACATCTGGTATTAATTTGTCAACAAGCGAAAGAGCAATATAAATATTGATTCTGCTTAAAAAAGAAAAAGAAAACGTGAACAGTAAATAAAATAAAAGAGAATGCACTTTGGATTTTTTTTAGATAATTTTCAGGGGTTCTAATGTACCAATTCTGTTTAGTTGCTGGACCACGAAAATACCTTTGGTTTTCCTGGGTCAATCCAATTTTCAGATTTATATTATTCTTTTTATATCCTCGACCATAGTATGGAGGGTATATTAGTTTTGTTTTTCCGTTTGTAACGCATAATCATTTCCGATCCTATAAAGTATATATATTCTTGATCAGCGTAAAATTCTATGACGATATAGCCATGTCCGTCTGACTGTTGTAATCACTCTAGCGTCTAAACGAATTGAGATAGAACGACAAAATTTAGCATAGAGTCTTTTGTCTGCAGGCAGGTCAAGTTCGAAGATGGGCTATATTGGTCCATGCTTAGACATAGCTCCCATATAAAAGTACCCCCAAAATAGAAATATAGGCTAATTTTTTCGGGTAGCCCCCATATAAGGGTACCCTGCAATTTTCGGTATTTTGGGGTTCTTGAGCCCGGTTTTCAACCGAATTCGCTGAAATTTGGTACTTTGAGTTCTTATTGCGTAGAAAATCTCTCCACTAAAAATTATAAGTATAGATCCATTTTTTCGGGTAGTCCCCATATAAGGGTACCCCCAAATTTCGGTATTTTTGGGTTTTTATACCCTTCACCTCTCTGTGGTACAGGGTATTATGTCTTTGTGCATTTGTAACAGGCAAAAATAATCGAGATAGACACATGGTTCCTTTTGAGAATATGCATAGAATCACTTTCTGAGTCGATTTATGCATGTCTGTCCGTATGTCTGTCTGTCCATGTTAAATTGTAAACAAAGTACAGGTCGCATTTATGATCCGAATTGGATGAAATTTCGCACAGGTCACTTATTTGGCCCAAGGATGAACCCTATTGAAATTAGATAAAATCGGTTCAGATTTAGATATAGCTCCCATATATATTTTCGTCCGATTTAATGTAAACGGTCCCTATATATCTTTCGATTTGCACGAAATTTGATACAGCGTAATGACATAGGTCTAGAATGATGTGTGTGAAGTTTCGTAAAAATCGGTTCAGATTTGGATATAGCTCCCATATATATTTTCGTCCGATTTAAAGTAAATGGTGTACCAAAGTCACTATATATCTTTCGCTTTGTACCAAATTTGGCACAGCGTAATGAATTAGGTCTAGAATTATGTGTGTCAAGTTTCCTGAAAATCGGTTCAGATTTGGATATAGCTCCCATATATGTGTTCGTCCGATTTTAGGTAAATAGTGCACAAAAGACCCTTTATATGCTTCGATTTGCACAAAATTTAGCTTAGCGTACTAAATTGGCTCTAGAATGATGAGTGGTGGGTTTCGGGAAAATCGGTCGAGATTTCGATATAGCTCCCATATATATGTTTGTCCGATTTTATGTAAATGATGAACATTGGTTCAGATTTAGATATAGCTCCCATATGTATGTTCGTCCGATTTTAGGTAAATAGTGCACCAAAGTCCTTTTATATGCTTCGATTTGCACGAAATTTGGCATAGCGTACTGAATTGAGTCTAGAATGATGAGTAGTGAGTTTCGGGAAAATCGGCTTAGATTTCGATATCTCCCATATATATTTTCGTCCAATTTTCTGTAAATGGTGCACCAAGGTTCCTATATATATCCATCGATTTGCACAAAATTTGGCATGGCGTACTGAATTAAGTCTAGAAAGATGTGTGTTCATTTACGGTTCAGATTTAGATATAGGTCCCACATATAGATTATATTTTTAACAACGCGGCGTACCGAATAGCGTGTATCAATTTTGCTATCAATAGTTTTCCATAAATTTTCCCCATATTACGCAGACGGCTCTAAAGCTGCTCGAATGAAATTAAATTTAGGATAGGTTGGAGAAAGAGGGAACATGGACATGATATTGTTAGGATACATATGTACAATATACCCAAAGTGGTGAAGGGTATCATATAGTCGGCTCAGTCTGACTTTACTACTTTCCTTACTGGTTGATATTAAAATTTTTTTATATTAAAATAATTATTTGATTTTTCCGCGTTTTGGGTTTGGTTCTAACACTCTGTTGTAATCATTTCACCTGCGAAGGATATTGAGATAAAAAAAACTAGAACGTACAGTTCGATAATGAACTATATGTGAACTATAGCCGGCATTTATGTTTAGCCGTAGCCCCTGTGTGGGAGGTACCAGAAGGCAATGACCGATATTCTCCAAAATTCGGACTTGAACTAAGATTGAAAGAAATAATAAGATGGGATGAAATCAAATTTTTCTGAAACGGATTTGGTCCAAAGAAACATGGGGTCTAGAACCAATATTTCGATGAGGCACATTTTCACGGTGTGAAAGTGTATACACACTAATTAGCCATAAGGCTGAGGGTATAAATTTCTGTTAAAAATTATTGTTTACATTATTGTTTACATAATCGGTTTGTAGAAATGTCGGTATAGGTCCATTTTTGGGTATGTTTCCTGTATTTTCATTTCAAGTACCTGCCAGTATATCTAGAGAATATGCATAGAATCAATAATCAACACTGATCAACAAATCTCATCGATCAACTAATTGCACCAAAATGTTTGTCTGTGGAGAAACTTGATTTTGCGAGCCTTCTGTATTTTCCCTTATCTGGGAGTAATCAATAAAACACATAGAGAAATTAATAAAAACTATCGATTTTTTTTTGGTATTTCCATATATATATATTTCTATAATCTCTTAATATTAAATTTGCATTTTTTCATTAATTACACTGTTCAGGCACAATTTCAGGTTGTCAGATGTTTGTTTTTATTTATTTCTCCTTTTCCTTTGTTCGTCTTAAATACTATTTTACTATGAGTACAGAACTGGTATAGATAAAGGTGACATATTTAAGTTCGTTCAATTTCACGTCAATGTTCCTGGGAACATCTGTTAGGATACATATGTAGAATATACCCAAATTGATGAAGTGTATCACATAGTCGCCCAGTCTGACTTTACTACTTTCCTTACTGGTCTGTATATTGTAAAACTCACAATATTATCAAAAATTTGAATTTTCTAGATTTTTGTTTTGATATGTGTCGTTCATAATCAGGTCTTGACATATGAAATCCAAAAATATCCATCTACTAGCTGCATATTCAATTTAATCTCTAAAATATTTTGTTGTCCGTGGGCAACATTGGGTCACAAAGGGTTAATGAGATTTACGCAGTATGTCATGACATGCCCTGAAAGTAACATAGGCTAGACAGACTTCAAAAATCTCCTGTAGATGCTCATTTATGGCATCAATAGTAGTGGTACCTCAAAAATGATGAGCCTGAATATACGCATTTCTTAAAACCAGTAAATAGATAACGGCTTTGTCAGATTAACGTGGATGCAAATACACGTCATCTATAAAAATCAGCATATTGAAAATAGAAAACATGAAATGATTCTACTGAGATTTTCACAGAACGCCATGAAAAACACAGGAATAACATAGGTTATATAAAGTTCTAAGATTCCGTGTGGATGCGGAGCGTGGTACGATCAAGGTAAAATGTACTCCTCATTGCATTTTAATCTATATATATATATAGAAAATAAATTGTTTGTGGGCCCAAAAACACTGAACAGATTTTACTTAAATATTCGCAGTACGTCATGCGATTTTATGGAATTAACATGGGTTAGACAAACTTTTAAAAGTCCGCGTGGATGCGGAGTAATAGCATCAAAAGTATTCATACATCTGAAAGAATATATGCATGTACATTCGCTATATGCGAATTTTAAGACAGGATGCAAATACGGATCTGATGAGGATATATTTTGTAACGATGAGGATATGTTTTGAAATACATAAAATTCATATATCATATTGAAATTTAACGTTTATAACTTTGGCAGGGGCAGGGGCTGCGAAGTGCCATGGGTCCAGCTAGTAGTTCATATAAAAATTATAGAATTCTTTTCCGCAACCTATTATTTGTAATTACACTCACGTTAAAAGTATTACTACTTATATTTCATTCAGTTTTCATATTTACACTTTGATACTTAATATTCCGACAGAAAGTAATAACTTGCATTTAATATTCTCAGGTCAGTGAACTTCTTGTATAAATATAAAATATTTTCGATATAGTCTTTATTATCATCATCAGTTTCTCCTTTCTTCGGTTTATTTTAGCTTTCTCTTATCGGTGGCCAAACAAACCAACACACACCCAGTCACAGCATACACAAAAACACTAGTGTACGTGATTGCATAAAAATACATGTACCTATCACGTGACTGACACAAATGGCACAGTGACAGTAATGACTTGTGCATACTGTCACTGCCAATATCATTCACCACAGCTGCGACATTATTCAAGATATAAGGATAAGAAACATTGGGAACAATAAGAAAAATAAATTTGCAAAGAAAAACAAAAATTAATGTTTTGGGGAAAATGTTTACAAATCTGAAAAAAATTTAAATATATATATTTTTTTAAATTCTTATTATACGGATATTATTTCAATAAACTCCAATTCAGCTGGATGACAAATCTGTACCCAATGTATATTAATGTGTACATATGTATAACGGTTTGTAGCCGCACCACGACCACTGGCATTGATGTGGCTTTAAAAAGTTAATTTCAGATAACCTTTGAGAGTTCATGTAATATTAATTAAGATTGCCGACGGAATTTTTAAATTATACACATCATAATATCGGTTGCAGTAAATTGATATGTGCATATATATATATATGTGCGTGTGTGTTGACAATATTGTGAACTGAGTGTTCGGCGATGTAAATCAAAATGTAAATAATTTATTGATTTAAATTAATTTTACGCAAATTAACCATTAACGAGGCTAATGTCAAATTAAAAGACATTTATTTGTTGTTGAACGACATGTGGTAATATTTTGTACCGGTTTTCCCGTAATGTAATAATTACTGAGGCTAAGGGTAAAACCTTATTTATCAAGACCAAATCTGCTCGAAAATTAATCGATGTGGTTTAATTTTTTCCAATAATAAATATTTGTCACAAAAAAAAGAAAAACAGTAAGGAAAGTAATAAAGTCAAAAGGGGCCGACTATATGATACCCTTCACCACTATAGGTATATTAAACAGGACTATTAACATGAAATTGGATGAACTAAAATATGTGATATTTATCTAAATGTGAATCGACTTAGATCAATCCATAAGCATGTCATTCGTTTCTTACAATTGGACTAAAGTATGTAAATCGACTTCAAACAAATATCAACAGGACATCTGTTGGAAACGCAAGTTTGATGCACCATTTACTTAAAATCGGACGAAAATATATATGGAAGCTGTATCCAAATAGGAACCGATATCAACGAATCTTGCCACAGGTTACTATATTCAGTACGTTTTGTTCCTATCAGCCATATATTGGTTCCTGGGTGGATCAATTACTTAAAATCAGAATTTATTCAGTACGCTATGCCAAATTTCGTGCCAATCGAAATATATAGAGGGACTTTGGCATACCATTTACCTAAAATCGGGCAAAACTATATATGGAAGCTATATCTAAATCTGAACCGAAACTTAGCACACGCCATTCTAGGCTTAATTCAGTACGCTATGCCAAAATTCGTACAAATCGAATGATTTTCAGGGACATAGGTGCACCATTCACCTAAAATCGGGGAAAACTATATATGACAGCTATATCTATCTATGCGAAACTTCGTGCAAATCGAAAGAGATCACGAAACTTGGCAGACATCACTAAGGACTTTGGTGCACAATTTACATCAAATCGGGTGAAACTATATACGGGAGCTATATCTAAATCTGGACCGATTTTCACAATACTTGGCAGACATCACTCTAGGCTCCATTCAGTACGTTATGCCAAATTTCATCCAAATCGAAAGATATATAGGGACTTTGGTGCACCATTTACATTAAATCGGGCGAAACTATTTACGGGAGTTATATCTATATATCTAAATCTGGACCGATTTTCACGAAACTTGGCAGACATCACTCCAGGTTGAATTTAGTATGCCATGCTAAATTTCGTGCAAATTGAAAGATATATAATGACTTTGGTGCTCTATTTACATTAAATCGGACGAAACTATATATGGAAGCTATATCTAAATCTGGACTGATTTTCACAATACTTGGCAGACATCATTCTGTGCTAAATTCAGTACGTTATGCGAAACTTCGTGCAAATCGAATGATATATAGGGACTTTGTTGCACCATTTACATTAAATCGGGCGATACTATATATGGGAGCTATATCTAAATCTGGACCGATTTTCACGAAACTTGGCAGACATCACTATAGACTCCATTCAGTACGTTATGCCAAATTTCGTGCAAATCGAAAGATATGTAGGGACTTTGGTGCATAATTTACCTTAAGTCGGGCGAAACTATATATGGAAGCTATATTTAAATCTGAACCTTTTTTCAATTTCGTCCTTTGGCCAAATAAGTGAACTGTGCCAAATTTCTTCCAAATCGGATCATTAATGCGATCTGTAGTTTGTTAACAAAAATACATGGACGGACGGACAGACGGGCATGCGTAAATCGACTCAGAAAGTGATTCTATGGATATTCTGAAAACGAACTATGGGTCTGTCTCGATTCCTTTTATCTGTTACTGTTGTGACCTATACCGACAATTGTACCAATCTATTTTGTAAGCCAAAATTCACATGAAGTACAAATTTCAGTAATTTTTAACCCATTAATGCCTGCCCGTACGATTTTTTTTTCAAAATGTATTTGTAAGCCAATATAGGTCGTATAAGTTTTTTAAATATCAACATATTCGAGTTTTGCATTGAGCTTTTAAATACTCAATCGACCAGTCAAGGTTGTTGTGGTCTTCAGAACCCGATTTTAGATTTGTCATTTTGTATATATAGAGCATACTTTAGGCAATCTGGAGACGAATGTGTTCGTCGATTGTTTCATTTTCAAATTGAATTTTGAATCCTAAAAAAAATAATTACATATCTCATTCCACATTTAAGTTACGGCAAATTAGGTACGATCCATTTTGGGGGTATTTAAATACTTCTCAGGCTCCATTTGGGGTTTCCTTAAATTTTAAAACACGAAATCGAGCATAAAATCCTCAAAATGGGTGATTAATATTGATTTCATCGTGTAGGAATTTCCGAACATTTGGAGTTATAATTATATGAGAGCATATGCCTAATTGAGGAATAAATATTAAATCGATAGGTATTTTTAATATCCTTCACCACACTGTGGTAGGGGGTATTATGTCATTGTGCACATTTTTCTAATAACGCATTTATGATCTGATTTAGATTTACTAAATATTATTTAGATTACTAAAATAAAATATTTACTATAAAACGTCCGATTTTATCAAATGGTGCACCAAACACCCAATATTTGTCCAATTGAAGCAACATTTTGTAAAGCGTACTGAAATAGGTCCATATTGATGTATTTTGCTAAATGGTGCACCAAACTCCCAAGGATTGTCCGAAATTTTGCACAAGGTTTTTAAAGGGGTCTATATTGATGTATACGAAGTTTGGTGGAAATCGGTTCAGATTCGTCCGATTTTATGTAAATGGTGCAGAAAAATCGGTTCAGATTTAGCTTCGTCCCATATATAGCTTCGTCCGATTTTTGGTAAATGGTGCATCAAACTCCCAATATTTTTCACTCTATTGAAGTATGCGAAGTTTTATGAAAAGCGGTTCAGATTTCATACAGAAGGTACTCAAAAGAATCAGATTGACCTGCAATCTTTTCAGAAGACATTCTGAATCGAGTTCATGTCAATTCAGGGAATTTTTGTTTAATAATAATTATTTAATAATAATAATAGTCCCATAGTACCTAAAAGTTTCCTATGCCTCGGAAAGTATAAAATCAAGTGGTGCCATTATATACAGTAGTTACATGCCAATATCAATATCTTAGAGCTTATAAACACAACCCCTCACCAATATATGGTATCAAAAATGTGTATTACAGGGAAAGCTAATATACGGAGATATATATACTGACAGATACTACAAATGAAAATATAGGGAACATACCAAAAGTGGACCTATACCGACATTTCTAAAAACGGATTATGTACCATAATACAAATTTCAGAAATTTTTAATGAATAATTATACCCTCAGCCTTATGGCTACTGAGGGTGTATACACTTTAACACGGTGAAAATGTGCCTCATCGGTTTCAGAAAATTTAGCTTTCAAACAAACTTTGCCCAACCTATTTTTTCTTCCAAACATAGTTCCAATTCGAAGATGGGGAATATCGGTCCACTACTTCTGGAACCTCCACACAGGGGTTAGGTCTAAATGCGGCTATAATTCATTATCGAACCTTACCATCTAATTTTTTATCTCGCTATGCTCCGCAAATTAAATACTTTCAACAGAGTCTTAGAACCAAACTCAAAATGAACCAAATTTATATTAAAAAATTATTTTAATATAAACCAGTAAGGAAAGTAGTAAAGTCGGACGTGGCCGACTATATGATACCCTTCAACACTCTGGGTATATTCAACATATGGAATCCAAACAGACGTCGCATTTTTTAAGGGCCCTTAACATGAAATTCAGCATGTCATTCTACAACCTATACTAAATGTTGGTCAGATATAGAGTTGCTTCTTACAATGAGACAAAATTATGTAAAAAAAATTAAAGCGAAATATCGAAACCTAAACGGATTTCATCGAAACTTGGCACTTTATGGGTTACACTTATTTCAGTATGTGTTGTGCATTCGGCCACATTTTGAGTTCTTCATTTACTTATAAATCCAAATTTCGTGCAAAACGAAGAATATGTAGGGACTTTGGTGCATCATTTACATTAAATCGGAATATATATATATATATATATATCTTCGAACTTGACCTGCCTACAGACAAAAGACGACTCTATGCAAAATTTTGGGGATCTATCTCAATTCGTTTAGACGTTAGAGTGATGACGGACATGGCTATATCGTCATAGAATTTTACGCTGATCAAGAATATATATACTTTATATGGTCGGAAATGATTATTTCGATGATTTGCAAACAAAAAAACAAAATTAATATACCCTCCATGCTATGGTTGAGGGTAAAAAATAGGAATAAGTTTGGAATAAGCTTTTTATTGACAGGAATCCGTAATGCCAAATTATAACCAAATCTATGAGAAAACTCCGCTATATATATATATATATATATATTTAATACCGAAAATGAGACCGAAAATGAGCTATATCAAAACTTGGATCTAAATAGAAAAATTTCCCCAATTTTACCCGCCAATATCCTGGAATGACATATTGCAGCTACTACAATGGAAATGGAGATTTATTAATTTTTGGTAGGCACATTTGACACCACACGTTTGCAAAACCGTGGTATTGCAAACGATTTGTACCCTCCACCTTATGATGAAGGATATAAAAAAAGTCTAAAATGCCAAAAATTATACATCAATAATCTTGCTAAGGCAAGACAACGTTATTCAAATATTTGACTTGAAAGTTGACCCAGTCGAATTATGTTCAATCCATTTTTTGTCGTTCAGTCACTTCAGGTTTAAACTTAATTCGTTGTGGCCATTTTGTCACGACATAATTAATTTTTCTTCGTAATTAATTTAAATTTTAGCAACTTTTAGTATTTTGATGTCTACATTTTTTCACGCATTGTCACAGTGGCTGCGATTTACCATAATTAATGTGTTTGCGTGGCTTAGCACTTGTAGGGGGTCAGACCTAGAAACCTCTGCCTTCGCACTTAAGCAAATTTCACAAAAAAAATATCGCCATGAAAAAAAACAGACACAAATGCTGAGTAACAGGTGTCCGGAGTTTAGTTGAATGACAACTGACTTAAGCAAAATATAAATGATAAGGATTTAATTCTATGAAGAGATTTAAAACTTGCACAATTACACCAACACCAGCATGGCATGGCAATTCACCCCCTTTACACGAAGGCACTAATAATGCCATGGCAGCAAAAACGAACAGCGTGTAATAATGAATGAGACACAATGATATACAAAGAAAAGAAAGAAATTAAATTAATGAATGAATAAACGTGCTGGGTATGAGTGTGCAAATGCGATACGCCGGTGTATGAGTTTGCCTTTGTCATTATTTATATAAGGTTTTTTTTTTGTTATCTCATTAAATATGATTATAAACCTTATAATTGGGTAGAATAAGTAGCTTTGTTTATTTAGACCAAACCAAAAATAATAATAGGAAAATATAACCGATGTTGGATGCGTGGGTTTTGCAAACGAACTGCTAACTATGCCAAAAATATTTACCTTAATAAACAAGTCATTGTAGTTGGACTAATGTTCACGTGTACTTGAAAGTATCCTCACCCAAAATGTTATTTCATTTGCGAGAGAGGGAGGGGAAGTACTTTAAACAACTATTTTGTGAAAATATATCATGGTGATTTGCACAACTTGGCCTATTCTAAGTTTTGTATAGTTTTTTTGTAGATTCGGCCATAACCATAGTCATAGTCGTTTAATACTTAGAACGCTTCCATGGTAATATATGTTTTCAGAAAGAATGTACTGTATCTCCCGAATGCAAGGATGTAGCGATGTCAAATTTTGCCTATATCCTATCTAGGATAATTGCATTAAATCTGTGAACAGAAAATTGTTCTATGATTACGGAAAAAGTCGGGGCTCAAAGGGTTAATATCCAAACAAAATATGAGGCGGCCGCCATAGCTTTAAGACTACATAGGGACAACAAAAGAAACAATAGGAGACCCTATGAAAGCTCACTTCCCCCCGAACACATCGACATCTGATGAAGTAACGATACTAAAGGAGGAAAGATAGAAGAACCTAAGATTGATGGGCCAACGGTGAGCGATGCATTAAAGAGCGGACTATATATCACCATATTTAGCAGAACGCTTTCTTACTAAAAACTATGGAACGGAGTGTCGACACCATTATAAAGAGCAACATACTAAAGTGTAAACAACACGCGTACGTAAAGACAAGATCAGTGGAAACCGCTCAGCACGAGGTGGAACACCACATTGAATACACATTCGAGAAGAAAATAATTACTCTAGCTGTATGCATTGTTATCGAGGGAGCTTTTAATAATGTCCACAGTGTAACACTTATTCAACCTTAGAGACCTTCCGAGTTGATCAGACAATCAAACCCTGAGTCATTCCCATTCTAAAGAGTAGAGATAATATCAAGGACAAAGTAGGGCCGCTAGTTGACTTCGCGGTAACAAAGAACATGATAGTTAGCAGCACAAGATTCAAGCATCCCGATATACACAAGTCCACCTGGATTTCTCGTGATCAAGCAACGATAAATCAAATTGATCATGTTGTTACTAAGACGCCCCTTTTTAATATACGATAACAGCAAAGATGCGAACTAATCTAACACGGAAACTCGACGTCTACAAACACTACAGACGATGGAACTCGTTGTCCCGATAATAATATAGAGGCCCAATGGCAACGAATTGCTTATTTCTTACAAATTGCAGCAAAAGCAATATATGGGTACCAAAAACCATCATCAAGAAGCCCATGGTACGATCAGGAGTGTCCTAATGCTACTGATGTGAAAAACGCAGCGTATAGGGCAACCCTGCAGACACGTAATGTTGCTAATATCTGGAGAGAGAGAGAGAAATAAAGTGGAAAAAAGTATTTTCAGTAAAAAGAAGAAAGAACAAAAAACAAATGAGTTTATCAGAATAAAGTCCGGAAATTTTACCAAACCGACGGGCTTGGTACAGGCACATCCTCCTGTAGAGATGAAGTTGGAAACCTGATGACATATACACATAGCATGCTGAGTGTCTGGAAGGAACATTTTGAAATGCTTTTTGTATCAAATAGTGGCGGTGAAGAAGATTCCCCAGAATCTATAATAGATGACGGTATAGAGTGTGTGCCACTTAGCACAGTTGGCCGCAGGTGCCTATGGATTACCAGCTGTATTATTCAAGACCGGTGGTCTGATGCTGGTCAGGAGCATGGACCAGCTGATTAGTACAATTTGGCTAGAGGAATGCATACCCAATAATTGGAACCTCAGCATTTTGTGTCCCATGCACGAAATGGGAGACAAGGCGATTTGTGCCAACTATAGAGTGTTACGTCGCTTTCCCATCGCATATATAGTGTTATCCAGCGTACCGTATGAACAACTGAAGTCAATGGTCAATGACATTATTAAACCATACCAATGCGGCTTCAGGCCTGGCAAATCCAACATTGACCAGCCATGTCTGCGTTGGGCATTCCTGCAAAATTAATACTGCTATGTAGGAAAACTTTAGATGGCAAAATATCAGCAGTTAAAGTAAATGGCGAAAAGACCAAGCTGATGGTATCAACGTACAAGACGTCCAGTAGACTCGGACCAACTGTGGAACTTGAAAACTACAACTTCGAGGTAGTGAACGATTTTTTATACCTTGGTACCACCATAAACAAAACTAATAACATCAGCTTTGAAATCCGGAGGAGAATGGTGTTGGCCAACAGATGCTGACTGAGTAAGTAACTCAAAAGCAAGGCCACCTCCCGCCAGACCAAACTCTCACTCTACAAGACGCTGATACTACCCGTGCTGTTATATGAATCTGAAGCATGGGTACTTACGCAAGCAGATGAGGCAGCTCTTGGAGTGTTTGAGATAAAAACCAGTAAGGAAAGTAGTGAAGTCGGACGGGGCCGACTATATGATATCCTTCACCAATATGGGTATATTAAACAGGACTATTATCATGAAATTGTATGAAATAAAATATGTGATATTTATCTAAATGTGAAACGACATAGATCTATCCATAAACATGTCATTCGTTTGTTACAATGGAACAAAAGTATGTAGCTCATCCGTTGGGCTAGGTCTGTACTTCTGGAAAACCCAACTACGTTATTCTATGCTCAATTTTGTACGTTGTGCAAAATTTGATGTCAATCTAACAAATATGAGGAGTTTGATGAACAATTTACTTATATATGGATGCTATATCCAAATATGAACCGATTTCAACGAAACTTGTCACAGGTTAGGTTATACTAATTTCAGTACGGTTTTGTTCCTATCAGCCATATATTGGTTCCTTGGTGCATCAATGTATAATAAAAGGGGGCTATATCTAAATCTCAACCGATTTTCACTAAACTTGGCACTCATCATTGTGGATTAAATTCAAAACGCTATGCAACATAAGAACTTGGTACATTATTTAGATTAAATCGGACGAAAGTATATATACCTAGATCTGAATCGATTTTCACGAAACTCAGCACACATCATTCTAGCATCAATTCAGTACGTTATGCCAAATTTCGTGCAAATCGAAAAATATATAGGGACTTTGGTGCACCATTTACAGGAAATCGGACGAAATGATATATGGGAGCTATATTTAAATCTTGACCGATTTTCACGAAACATACCAGACATCATTTTAGGCTCAATTTAGAACGCTATGTGAAATTTTTTGCAAATCGAAAGACACATGTGGTGCACCATTTACATTAAATCGGACGAAAATGTATATGGGAGCTATATCTACATCTGGACCGATTTTCACGAAACTTGGCACACATCATTCAAGGCTCAATTCAGTACGATATGCCAAATTTCGTCCAAATCGAAAGATATATAGGGACTTTGGTGCACCATTTACATGAAATCGGACGAAACTATATATGGGAGCTATATCTAAATCTGGATCGATTTTCATGAAATTTGGCAGACATCACTCTAGGCCCAATCCAGTACGTTATACCAAATTTCGTGCAAATTGAAAGATATATAGGGACTTTAGTACACCATTTACATTAAATCGGACGGAAATATTTTTCCCAATTTCAATAGGGTTCGTCCTTGGGCCAAACAAATGAGCTGTGCCAAATTTCATCCAATTCGCATCATAAATGCGACCTGTACGTTGCTCACAAAAATACATGGACAGACAGACAGACGGACGGACATGCATAAATCGACGTAAAAAGTGATTCTATGCATATTCTCAAAAGGAACCATGGGTCTATCTCGTTTCCTTTTGCCTGTTACAAAGATATGCACAAATACATAATACCCTGTACCACAGTGTGATGAAGGGTATAATTATCCGAAGATCTATGGGCCGATCTTCGTCGATGGTGAATATCGCCGACGAATGAAGTGTTATGAGTTATGAGAGGGTGACGATGCCCTAGCTCAAAAGGCGTATAAAAGCGAGCCAAGTTATATTTCAGGCAAATGGGGAGGACACGAATCCGATAGAAAGATCAAGTAAAAGACAAAATCCCGGAAAATGGTATTTCAAATTGGAAAAACTGCGCAAAAGTCCGCCGCGCCTGGAAATCTTTTTTAAGCTCGGCTTAAAAAAGCCAGCTAACTTTGAAGGAAAGTAACTTTCAGAGCCCTTCAATACCGAACGAGAATTCAGACAAGGTGACCGTTTGTCGTGTGACCTGGTTAATATCTTTTTGGAAAAGGTCATACGAGATCCAAATGTGAACAGCATATGTTACTCGCCTACGCAACGAAATCGACATAATGGGTCGAACATAGCGAGCGGTAACATCCACTTGCATTAAATGGCGAAAAAACCAAGGTGATGTTATCAAAGCGCAAGACGTCCAGTAGACTCGGACCAACTGTGGAAATTGAAAACTATAGCTTCGAGGTAGTGAACGAGTTTGTATACCTCGGTACCGCCGTAAACAAAACTAATAACATTAGCTTTCAAATCCGGAGGAGAATAGTGTTGGCCAACAGATGCTACTATGGTCTGAGTAAGCAACTCAAAAGCAAGACCACCTCTCGCCAGACCAAACTGACACTCTACAAGTGCTGTTGTATGGATCTGAAGCAAGGGTACTTGCTCAACCAGATGTATTTGAGAGAGAAATTTTCCGGAAATCTTTGGAAATCTTTGTTAAATTCCGAAACCAATCTTAGGAAATGACACCTTTGGTGAAATCATCGACCAAGGGAAACTGAAGGGTTTAACAAACACAACAGAATTCCTAGAAGTTTAGGACAATCAAATCCAAAGATGACTTCTGCTAAATTTCTTCCTTCTTAGAGCGCATCACAGGCCAAATACAAGTTTAAGTGTATGTCCTAATATTGGGCATGTGATGGTGTAAACCAATCCTCTTTACAACCTAACCTAAGACCAAATACCTCCAACAAGATTAGGAACATAATATAAAATTCTGAACCGGACAGACACTCATGTCCACAAAATTGCATTAAGATATATATGAAAGCTAAATCTAATTCTGAACCGATTTAAGTTTTGCTGTGCATAATTTCGTCTAAACCCATTTTCCAAAATAGACACTTCCCGAATTATAATGACGTGTTAGATATACTTTATTGGGTCGAATCAACATACCAGGATAATTATTTCAAAGGAAATGTTTCTTATAGATAAGAAAAATATAATGATTTTATGCTGTTTCTTTTAGTAGAGCTCTAAAATAATTTCTTAATTAAACGAAAGGGTAACTCCTTTAAACAACGAATAAATAAGAATAATAGTAAAAGAAATATTAACAAACGTGTGTCACTATCCATCAAGGGAAAAAATCTCCCACTTGTTGAAAACAAAAAAAAAAAAAAAAAAAAAATAAACAAGAAATCACAAAGTTTGAAACATAAACACATCATTTTGTTCGAAGAGTAATGTTTCCCAGACAAGTCATACACCTGAAACAAAAACACAGTGGAGGATGTACGATTTGGATGATGGTCCATGGGGGTGGTTTTGTGGATGATGATGAAGGTTGCTTTGTTGGTGTTTATACTTTGGTGATGTTTATACTCGTACATCGCTATGGTTACCTAGTACTCCCCATAAAAAAGGTGTATCACGCTTGGTTTCTTCGACAGATATTTATTTATGGACATTTACAATGGAATAGCATGGAAAGGAATGAAATGCTCAATAGAGAATGAAAAGCAATAAAATAAAACAGCAATATAATCATTTATGACGTTCATTTGTTTTGAGTTTTCGTTCATTTTTTCTGGCATTATGTGTTTGGTTATTTTTTTATTTCAGATCCTAATGACAGTTCACATTACCATTTCGCTATACAAATCGAGCTTATGTTAAGTGTTATTTTGTTGCTTTGTTATGGAAGTTTAAAATAAAAAAGAAATTGTAAAACATTTGACAATAAAAAATCTACATAAAGAATTTACATTTTTCTTTTTATTAAGAAAAATGTGTCCATATTTTAGTGCCATAGAAATAATGGCCAATACCATGAAAACCTTTGTTCAAAAATGCTGGAAAATATCATTCTTCAAGATGGATGACCCAACAATGGGTTTAAATATTTGACATACATATATACCAGCTGAGTGTGAAAATAAATGTCTTCCTTTGTACTTGTTCTAATGGACTAAGATGTATGTAGGTAAGTAGTATATGACCGCTACTTCGTTAGCAGATATTTGCAGGCACATTGTAGTTAAAACCAGTAAGGAAAGTTCCAAAGTCGGATAGGGCCGACTATATGACACCCTTCACCACATTGGGTATATGCATTATCCTGTAGATAAAAAAGACATAGCACCTTTGGAGAACCATTCAGATGGAATAGGGCTAAATTGAAACAAACTGCATGTCAAACGGGCAGACTTGTATTCTTTGGAGTACCATTTGTATGAAATCGAGCAAAATTATTTATGAGAGCTATATATAAACACATGGACCTAATTAAGCAACCGTTGTATACACCATTTGGATTTTGCAACTTGAGCACACACCACTCTAAACTCAAATCAAACAAACATAGGCTCTTCGGTGCACTATTCATATAAAGTCTAAATCTAGGGCGATTACAACAAACCACAACACATAAATCCTGCCTCAATTCCATTCGCTATGCAGAATGTTGTATCAATCGGCGAAACTATATATGGGAGCTATATCTAAATCTGAACCAATTTCAAAAAACTTTACACATATATCAGTCTAGACCTAATTCAGTACTCTGTGCAAAATTGTGTCCCTATCGAATAAATATTGGGAGTTTGGTGCATCATTCAAAAAAAAAAAAAAAAAAATCGGACGAAACTATATATGGGAGCTATATCTACATCTGAACCGATATTTGTCCCAATAGAACAAATATTTGGAGTTTGGTGCATCATCCACATAAAACGGAAAAAAAACTTCGTATATATCAATCTAGACTTAATTCAGTACTCTGTGCAAAATTTTGTCTCAATCGTACCAATATTGGGAGTTGGTTGCACCTTTTACATAAAATCGTCGACATTATGTATGGGAGCTATATCTAAATCTGAAACCATTTTCTCAAATTTCCAATTTGACATGTGCCAAATTTCATTCAAATCGGATCATAAATGCGACCTGTACTTTGTTCACAAAAATACATGGACGAACAGACGGACATCAATAAATCGACTCAGAAAGTGATTCTTTGCATATTCACAAAAAGAACCATGGGTCTATCTCGATTCCTTTTGTCTTGACCACACTGTGGTACAGACAGCGACGTAGCCAGAGAGAGCCCAGAAAATGTTGAGGTAGTTTACTTTTGAGGTTATAACTGTATATGGCGATCTACCTATAGAGCTGCGGTCAAGTTTTACAAAACCAGTAAGGAAAGTAGTAAAATCGGACTGGGCCGACTATATGATACCCTTCACCACTTTGGGTATATTCTACATATCGACGCCTCCGAACCATAGTATGCTAAGTCGACTTAGCATGTTTTAAAGTTCTTTACGTTTTTAAATACTACGGTCCTTAATTTAAATTCACTGAAATTTTGGTAATCATCGGTCAATACAAACCAAAGTTATAAGCAAAAATGTACTTAGCATGGCACTTACGATTAAAGAAACTTCCATACTTTGAAAGCTTCTACTGAAAAACTCACGTTTCAGACTTGGCATACTATGGTTCGGAGGCGTCGATATGTAACCTAACAGGCGTCGCCTTTTCGAAGGAACATTGACATGGAATTGAACGAATATATCTTTATCTATATGTTAACTGTCTAACATCAATTCCAACATACATGCCATTCAGCAACCTAT
>NW_026880904.1:0-32748 GCF_032173495.1 Musca vetustissima | reverse complement strand
AAAGGGTCAAATATAAATAATTTTTTGTAGGGATATTTGTTAACAAATACGAATACAAAATACCAAATTACAGCGAATTTGGTTGAAAAATGCGCTCAAAAATCCCAAAATACAGAAATTTGGGGTACCGTTATATGGAGGCTATCAGAAAACATGGACCTATATTTATAATTTTAAGTGGAGAACTTTAATACCCAATAAAAACTCAATGTACCAAATTTCAACGAATTCGGTTGAAAACGCACCAGAGGACCCCAAAATGCTGTTATATGGGGGCTACCAGAAAAAGTGGACCGATACTTATAATTTTTAGTGGAAATATTTGTCACCCAATAAGAACCCATTGTACAAATTTTCACCGAATTTGGTTGAAAGGGGCGCTCAAGAACCCCTAAAATATCAAAAATACGGGTGTACCGTTATATGGGGTCTACTAGAAAAAGTGGATCTATTTTTTATAATATTTAGTGGAGAAATTTGGTACCCAATTCTGGGGGCTATCAGAAAAAATGGACCGATATTTATAATTTGTTGTGGAAATATTTGGCATTCCATAAGAACCCATTGTACCAATTTTCACCGAATTTGGTTGAAAGGGGCGCTCAAGAACCCCTAATATATCAAAAATACGGGTGTACCGTTATATGGGGTCTACTAAAATAAGTGGACCTATTTTTTATAATATTTAGTGGAGAAATTTGGTACCCAATAAGAACGCAATGTACCAAATTTCAACGAATTCGGTTGAAAAACGCGCTCAAGAGTGGGGGTCCTTATACGGGAGCTATGCCTAAACGTGGACCGATATAGCCCATGTTCGACCTTGATCAGCCTGCAGACAAAAGACAATGCTATGCAAAAATTTGGCGGTCTATCTCAATTCGTTTAGACGCTAGAGTGATTACAACAGAAGGGCGGACATGGCTAAATCGTCATAGAATTTTACGCTGAACAAGAATATATATACTTTATAGGGTCGGAAATGATTATTTCGATGAGTTACAAACGGAAAAACAAAATTAATATACCCTTCATTTTATGGTGGAGAGGTTTATTCTTGGTTATTATTTTCGGAATTAAAATTCGATTAAAAAATCGAAATAGATTATACCTACCCGATCGATGATACATACAAATAACTATTAATTTAAGAGTAGCCATTGACTTACTGACTGGCGACTGATTTACTAACATAACGGTTCATCTATGCCAGACGAAACGGCTGAAGATAGAATATTAAAATTTGATCCAAAGATATCAGATAAGGCAGGGGGTTTGGAAATTCGTACTAGAACTGCACGAAAAGTACTGATGTTGTACCATTTGTATTTTGCGAACAGGTGCAGCTAGAACTATGAAATTTGCATTGAGGGTCATTGATGGAGTGTTGGATAGATGTACCAAAGGATTTTTGGAAATTCTAACTATAAGTATCCGAAAAGTACAAAAATTTACTACATTTTTTACAATTTCGTAGCAGGTGAACATACTCGGAATTTGGGATCAAGGTTGAGATGTTGGGTCGATATAACGAGGTAGTTTTGAAAAGTACTAAACTGTACTAAATTTGGTACAATTTGAATTTAGAGAAATGGATGAAGCTGGAATCCTGAAATTTGAAATTAACTTTACCGTCGGAGTGTAGAGATATGTAGGTAGTTTTAGAATCGTGTTCTTCGGTGTACGAAAAGTACTAAAATAAATAATATTAGTATATTTGGTACCATTTTGGATTCTGGGTGAACCGATAGAGCTGGAACCCTGAAATTTGGAGTTGGGGTCGCTGTTAAGGTGCAGAATTGGGATATGTAGGAAGTTTTGAAAATTTGTACTAAATAGTTCCAAATGTGTATTTGGGTTAACCGATAGATCTAGAACACAGAAATTTGGAAATAAGGTTACTGTAGGAGTGTAGGGTTGGTGTGTGGATGTAGTTTTGGAAATGCATATTTTGTGGGTACTAAATGGTACTAAAAATTGGTACAATTTGAATTTTTGGTGAACCGATAGTGCTGAGATCCTGAAATTTTTAATTAGGATTGGTGTGTGGATGTAGTTTTGAAAATTCTTACTTATGGTACTAACTTTGGTACAATTTGAATTTTGGGTGAACCGATAGTGCTGAGTGAAATGCATTCTAATGTGTACCTATTTTGTACAATTTGAATTGTGGGTGAACCAATAGAACTAGAATCCTGAAATCGGGAAATAACATTTCCATTGGTTTTTCGAAAAATTCGGAGGAAGGGGCAGGAAGTTTGTAGGAATGATTGTAGGGATTTGGGTAAACCGATAAAACTATTTTGACAATTTTGTGGGGAAACTCCTTCTGGTATATCCCCCACAATATGGTCAAAATCGGCCGATATCCTCCATCTTCGAACTAGATCTAAGTGTAGAATAAATATTACGATGTGCAAAGTTTGGATGAAATCGGTAAGTCCCTTCGAGAGTTATCGTGTGCACTAGCCGGCCAGACAGACGGACAGGTATTTGTAGATCGACTCCAAATTATGTGAAATGAATTTGGTCCAAATAAACATGGGCTCTAAAACCAATTAGTATAAAATTGCCGTCCACCGCATGTTGTTCAATCACTCATTCCTTCTATCTGTTTTTGCGTGAGTTGGAATTTATGTGGATGTAGTCGTAGATCTAAATGCAAAATACGCCATAATGTGCCGTAAGACAGACAAATTCGGGTTTCCGGCAATACTTTCACAATCTCTAATAGCTACAGTTTCTTAAAATTTCTTCACAATGAAATAGGTGGCGTTTAGGGCCAGTTGTGGTGGGTATACCATGTCCCATTCTTTCCGCTCGTAAAATTTTAAATACATGTCAAAATTCCAAAAAGTATGTGATTACTCGAAGTACCAAGTCATAACAAATATGAAATTGGGCAAAGAGGGTGAGAATTAGAAAAAAACTTAAACAAGTTCCTCAGGCCGAACTTTTTATACCCTGCTCAAACTGGTGTACATTCAAAAATGTTTTTAAAACATTGGGGCCTCTGACAAGAGAAGAAAATGGCAGAGATATTGGAAATCTAGTGGGACCTCTGAGTGTATTAAAGAGAGACGTATATTGAACATTTTCTTTACTAGGAACGTGGAATGCTAAAATGCAGTCACTTCGAAAAATACGGTAAATACCTTCAACATACGGAAAAAATGGCGGGCCAATATTTTTATTGGGGTTATGTGGAACGTCGAAAAATTCTGCAAAGATTTTTTCACCTTAATATATTTGGGCATTCTAAATTACAGTCACTTCGGTAGACAAATTCGGCTTACATTAAAAAAATGGTAGCAACTAATATTTTCCGTTAAAAATAAATATATTTCTCGGAATATTATAATTCCATCACATATAGAAAAAATCCTCTCTCGAGATTTAAATAAAATAGTTATTCACAAGATTATAATTGCAGCAATTTAAACAACAATAAGCTATTATTAAAATCATAACCACCCCCACATAAATTAATTCATAAAAAAATATATTCTCTTTTTGATTTCGTGTCAGGCGGGAATTATTGTTAAACAAAACTGTACAAAATATGAATGTGAAATGAAAATTAATTACAACAATTTATTCCCTGGGGGCAATAACCAACTCATATTTTTTTTAATTAAATTGAAATTAATTACATAATTATATAATATTGTGGTGTTATGTTGAATAACAATAACTATTTCTTTGAATGAATTAAAAAATAAACTAGTAATAATTTATGGCAACTCAAATGCGGAAAGAAAAACGGATTTTTTGGAGGAGCAGTTGTTTAAACAAATGTGTTGTTACAGAGAGAAAAATATTTCTTAATATTTCGAAAATTATTTTGAAGAAGTTACAACGATTTTTTACATGGCAAAAAAAAGGATTTTTTATGTAATTGTTTGGTGTGTTATAGTTTTATGGAGGGTCAATAAATTCCAACTATTTTATTGTATATTTATTTTATAACTCAAACTCAACAAATGTAACCATGAAAAAACATTCTTTCAATATCTAATTTCCAGTTATTTGTAACCACTTGTCTATTTGAAGTGTCATCCTAATAAATTCCTAAATAAAACGTTATCTTTAAATACGCTTGCAGTTGAAAACAATATAAAAACTCATTTGAAAACATGAAAAAAAACTCATGAAAAACAAATTTGCACATGACAAAACGAAATAAACAAAAAAATAAATAAAACTTTTGCTCAACAGTTTTTATATCTTATCTGAAGTAACAATACAAAAAAAAAAATAAATAAATCCCGGAAAATTGTTTATATTTGACAAATGATTACAACAAAATATTAATGACCTTAATATTAAACATCAAACAAATCAGATAAGAGAAAAAACAATAGCCAGCAAAATTGCACGTTTCTATGAACAAAACAATTCTCCTAAATTATACAAATACAAATTCACAGAAATTCTTAAAAAGTCTTTAAAATTTATACAAAAATAAGTAATAATATAAAGAACTAATCTGTGACACATAGACACTCACATACACCCACGAATATAACTCAATACACAGGATATACATACTTTACAAAGGTATCATGAAATATATTTTTCCTATTACACACATTTTAGTTTGATTGTGTGTTTTGTTTCTTAAAACTACAAATCCATTAAATATTTAAAGACCCTAAAAGGATAGAATTCTCCAATAACCTTAATCAATTTACACTGTGCAACAAAAAATATGTTTTTACAGAAAAAATGGAAAATCAGAAATCAATTCCAATGGATATGAAAAGGGTTATAAACAATGAATTAAATTATATTTTTATATATAAACCAGAAGGTGGGATGTATATAAAATTTGTCATTCTTTTTCGAGAGAACCCCGAAGAATATATATTACTGATTAGAATACAATTCTATTCTATGCCGGAAGATATGGCCAAATATCCTTCTGTCACTTGAAATCAGATAGAGCAATATTTAAGGCAAAGTTTCGAAATTTTGTACATATGTCAGTCCAGTTTTGTATAATACCATAAAAATTGTACTTTTATATTTTTAATTCTAATTTACCTTCTTACCAATAACTATTAATATTGGTCCACGTTATAGTATAGTCCCTATCTATCAATAACCTCAAATATTTCGGTTTTCCTTGCAAAAATACAAAAATTCCGATCTATTTTAGATATGTTGAATGTCCACCTCATGGTGGATAGTTTAAAAACCAAATTCGTTTCAGACAATCAGGACTCGATTTACAATGTCCGCCCGTTCGAAGAAGAGTGATATCGATCCACCTCTTCTGGCACTCCCCACAAAAAATGGCAAAAAAAAAAAAAATGCTGACGTTTTATTTTATAATATCGCGTCAGCGGACTAATTGAACTAAACTTTGCACAACTATTATAACTATATAATGTTAAAAGATGGGACCCGTCGGTATACTCCCACTGGTATCTTCAGGGTCGAGATTTTTAAAATTTGACAAGCATTTTTACGTTCAAAAAATTGTCGAAACACTTTTTCCACTACGATTGAATCACGATTAGTTTCAAGTCATGGCTATAAGCGGATGAACCATAAATTCCTCGATTTGGAGGGTCGAAAAGGAGGTGATTTCAAACGATGTATGAGAACTCTCATTGCCATGATAAACAATAATTCATCACCTCTTGTTCGTTTTTAGAAGACTTCAAGCGACCAATTTGTGGTGCCTCACATTGATTTGACCCGAACAGTTGCTACATGATCAGTTTTGACTAAGAAATAGGTTATCATTCGCTTCGATATAAATCTTCTATGAATAACGTTCGTTGGAAGCACCGCTATTGTATATTTTCAGACATACTTTCAACGAAATCCGACTCGTATTTGGTGGATGAAATACCCGATATCGTTCATTTTTTTATGGATATAGTGTTATATAGGGCTATATGATAACGTGGAAATATATTAATAATTATTTTGTCCTTAAAAAATATTTACGTTGCACTGTGTAATTTAATAACACACACATATACATCACCGCAAATGCTATAGAAATAAAACCAATCTCTATATATCTACATAAATGGTATTCTCTGGGCATGTAAATGCAGTTTCGTCTTGAAAAACAAAATACAAACAGAAAAAAACTGAAAGATTTTAAAAATCCTTAATATTTTTTATTTCTTAAGACTTAAAGCTAAGTCCAAAATGATAGCTCTCTTTCTATATATATACAGCCATAGTTACAAAATATACATACACTAAAAATATATATATATATAATGAATGTAATCTATAGAAAAAAACTTATATCTATATTTAAATTTAAAAAAAAAAACAAAAATGTATTGAAAAAAGGTCAAACGAAAAACAAAAGAATGTCTATTTTCTCTACGCTGATCTGAATATTAAAAAAATAAAAGAAAATTATCATCACAAAATAAAAAACCTTAGGAACAAAATGAAAAAAGCAACAATAAAGTGCAAGTAAATCAATCAACCCACTTCATTCATACTTTACAAAACACCAACATACACACTCACTCACTAATATATACATATTCATATAAATATGTACGTACCAATAAATTACAAAACAAAAGAAACCAATTAAAACAATAATGCAAACAAACAAAAAACCCAATCATGATCGTCTAATATTTATTAAATACAAAAGAAAAGTAAAGAACAACACCTAGAGAACAATATTACAATACCTAACATACAAAATACCAACCAATACACATACATACATATGTGAAGAGAAATACAATACCACATGCATACATTACTATAATCATAGGTGCGCATATATAAATATATTTTAAAAAATCCATTCATATACATAAAGTGATTCATAATTTTATATACATCCATTCGTAAGTACATACAAACATAGGTATTATTATTATTTACACATTTACATATATTTTAAATAAGTTTTAATGTAATGGCGACATTTACATGTCACACACACAGTATATATATTTAATATTTTAATATCATAAAGAATATATCGCCACACATAAATAATGGTCTAAATTATTTATTGTTTTTAAAATATTGATTTTAGATTTCTTGTCATTTTGACAAAATTTTATTTCAAACAACAATACTATTTTAAAGAAAACTTTTACATTTGGACCAAACTGTTCACATATATCTATACATAAATACATACATCTATGTCATCTACATCAATGTCCATATGATTTTAGTCATCAACTACATTTTAATGAAGATAATTTAAAAGTAAAATATATATTTAAAAAATCTTAAGGTAAACCCTCTTATCGCCGTAAGAACAAAGTGATATAAATTATAAATTTGAAATAATTAAGAGAAAAATAAATAAAAGTAAAATATTAAAAAAAGGATTTCTAATTATTTAATTTAATTTAAAGGAAAAACTGTAAGTACAACCACTAGATTTCTCTGTCTAAGGGTTATCTCGGCCTCTCTTTCATCTCAATTGTGAACTCTGAACTCTCCGCGGTGTCACCTGGGGTAGCTACTTTCATCATCCGTTGAAATAATGAGCTAAAATGTGACGCGAGTTCAACCATAAACCAGTAAACCAGTAAGGAAAGTAGTAAAGTTGGACGGGGCCGACTATGTATATGATACCCTTCACCACTATGGGTATATTAAACAGGACTATTAACATGAAATTGGGTGAACTAAAATATGTGACAGTTATCTAAATGTGAATCGACTTAGATCAATCTATAAGCATGTCATTCGTTTATTACAATGGGACAAAACGTATGTAAATCGACTTCAAACAAATATCAATAGGACATCCGTTGGGCTATGTCTGTACTTCTAGAAAACGCAACTACGCTATTCTATGCTCAATTTTGTACGTTGTGCAAAATTTCATGTCAATCTGACAACTATGAGGAGTTTTTTATATATATATATATATATATATATAGATCTGAACCGATTTTCACGAAACTCAGCACACATCATTCCAGGCTCAATTCAGTACGCTATGCAAAATTTCGTGCAAATCGAAAAATTTATAGGAACTTTGGTGAACCTTTTACTTGGCAGACATCACTCTAGTCTCCATTCAGTGCGTTATGCCTTCTTTCGTGCAAATCTAAACATATATAGGGACTTTTGTACACCATTTACATTAAATTGAACGAACATATATATGGGAGCTTTATCTAAATCTGGACCGATTTTCCCGAAACTTGGCAGACATCACTCTAGGCTCAATTCAGTACTCTATGCCAAATTTCATGAAAATCGAACGATATATAGGGACTTTGGTGCACCATTTACATTAAATCGGAGCTATATCTAAATCTGAACCGATTTTTCATTGGGGTTCGTTTACAATTTAATACAAACAGTTTTGTGCTTTATTTACAATTTAACACAAACAGACGGACGGACACGCATTAATCGATGCGGATTTATGGTTAATTGTGGATGCGGATTTATGGTAAATCGTCTCAAGATTCACTCTAGTAGGTGAGCGAATTGCTATAATCCGTATAAAAGCGAAGATCTTGTATATCAGTCTTATTTGCACCCATGCTCCGACGGAAGACAAATATGGCCGCTGTCCTGGTCATGTCATTAAAGGAGCATTTTGCAAAGCTTCTGGTATCAAATAGTCGCGTGAAGATTATGCCCCAGAACCAATAAAAGATGACGGTATAGAGTGTATACCACTCAGAATAGCCTATAATCGGCTAAAGAATAATAAAGCAGCAGATGCCGATGGAATAGCAGCGGAACTATTCCAAACCGGTGGTCAGATGCTGGTAAGGTACAATTTTGCAAGAGGAATGCATGTCCCATGATTGGAAACTTAGCATCCTATGTCCCGAGCCGAAAAAGGAAGATAAAACGATATGTGGTAACTATAGAGGAATTAGTATCTTTACCATCGCATATAAAGTGCTATCTAGCGTGCTATGCGAACGACTGAATCCAATGGTCAATGACATTATTGTACCATACCATTGCGGCTTCAGGCATGGCAATTCCGCCATAGACCTGATTTTTATTCTGCGTCAAATCCTCGAAAAGACCTACGAAAAACACATCGACACATTCCACATATTCGTCAACTATAAAGCCGCATTCTACAGCCCAATCCGCTCAGAGGTATTTCTGAGTTTGACATTCCTGTAAAATTAATACGGCTATGCAGAATAATTTTAACTGGCACATCCTGCTGGAAAAGTTCATGTGTGATGCAAATGTGAACAGAAATGACACTCTGTGCACAAAACAACACTTGTCACTCGCATACTCCGATGACATAGACATAATGGGTCAAACATTTTGCTAGCGGTAACCGCTAAGAAAACATTTAGAAGGAGTCTGCCAAAGGGGGTCTGGCATTAAATGGTGAAAAGACCAAGCTGATGGTTTCAACGCACAAGACGTCCAGTAGACTTGGACCAACTGTGGTCTTGAGTACTATAGCTTCGAGGTAGTCAAAGATTTTATATACCTTGGTACCGCTATATATGGGTCGAACATTGCGAGCGGTAACCGCTAACTTTGAACGAATTGATGAGTCTGACAAAGTGGGACTGGCAGTAAATGATGAGAAGACCAAGGTGATAGTATCAACGCGCAAGACGTTCTGTAGACTTTGGCCAACTTTGGAACTTGAAACCCACAACTTTGAGGAAGTGAGCAATTTTATTTACCTCGGTACCACCATAAAAATAAAAAAAAACTAATAACATCAACATTGAAATCCGGAGAGGAGTAGTGTTGGCCAACAGATGCTACTATGGTTTGAATAAGCAACTCAAAAGCAAGGTCACCTCTCGCCAAACCAAACTCACACTCTATAAGTCTTTAATGCTACCCGTGCTGTTATATAGATCTGAAGCATGATCTATGGGCCGATCTGCGTCGATGGTGAATATCGCCGTCGAATGAACCATGAGCTATACCATCTATTCTCGGACATAGTCAGACGGATGGTGTTACATAGACTATGTTGGGTAGGTCATGTTGTGAGAATTGATGAGGATTCTCCCACTCAAAAAGCATATAAAAGCGAGCCAAGTGATGGTAAATCAAGAAAGGGAAGGCCACGAATTAGATGGAAAGAACAAGTAGAAGACAACATCTCGGAAAATGGTCTTTCAAATTGGGTTAGATACGCACAAGTCCGACGCGCTGGGAAATCTTTTTTAAGCTCGCTTATGGAACAACCATTCTGTAATAAGCAAGCTAAGTAATAGGATGTTGATTACCCCTTCTAAACCTTTTTTAAAATATCGGAAATAGCACTTGACCTTTATATTACGGTTATGTCAAATCATGGAAATATACATTTTCTACAAATATGTTGGCCACCCGGAATATAAATATGCAGCCGCATTATAGGCTATAACCTTTAAAATACCTAAACAAGTCGGGACCGTTATATGGAGGTAATGTAAAAAATGATCCTATATTGTGTAAGCTTCCAAAGATTCGCAATGCCAAACCTCGACCATTTCGGTGGAATGATGCGGGTAAAACCTTCAAAATATAAGAAATCGCTTTCTACTGTTCTTCGCATTTTTGGTAGGGTGTATCGCCCTTTGCCTTATTATCATAGAAATTTAATAGTGCATATATTAAGTGGGGCTTGTAATCCTTAAATTTTTGTTGTCATCCAAATAAAATTCAATATCCGACCCAATAAAACTAATTCAATCTACATTAATTCACTTTTCATTCATTTCCATCAGACTTGCAGGAGCCGGCGAATGTGAATTTGCAAATCGAATTACAATTTAAAGTTCAATAAAAAAACAAAACACAGTTAAATTAAATTAACGACGTACGTGATATTAAATGCGTCGCCAACAATTATTATTGCCCTATTTTACAGAATGTGCAAATTGTGTGTTTAAAAAACCATTTATTAATAGAATTATTTTAACAACATGCTGGCGTTGTTATCAGTTACTGACCTAAACAATAGCGATTGTTTTTGTTGTTGTTGTTTGTTTATTTGGTTCGAGTAAATGATGAATGAACGTGCGCAGAAGGAAACACAAAACTTAGAATTCTAGCGGTTTCCATTAATTGCACCTATTTTATTAAAGTTATCCGCTCGCTTATCATTTTGTTATCAGGAAATTATAGTTTAGTAAATAAATCATAATGTTAATTATGATGTTTATATGGAATAAAGCACAATGATGAATGGATGGTAATAATTTTGGTTTTGGTTCAAAATAATATTAATACAATCTAGATCCAAGGTCGTAACATTGCATAAATGATTTTTATATCGTAGAGAAATTAATAAAACCATATGGGACATGAAACTCATCGAAATATTCATCGGAAACCCCAGCCATGTCGGTCGGTCCTTCTCTTTGTTGAAATCATGATAGGACAATATTAAGATATAGAATAGGATTTTTGGTATTTACAATGCTATATATCTGTCAAATTTTCCCATATAAGCCTTATAATTATTCTTTTAGCTTTTGGGCACATCAGACAAAAATAACAGGTAAAAAAGTGTCAATCGATTTTTCTGCCAGATATATACCCTCAGCGTATGGTTAGCGGAAGTCAGCCTATATTTTGCGGAAGTCGTTTTAAATAAGGTATAAGGTTTTTTCAAAGAGTTCAAAATCTTTGTAAAGCTTCCAGATGATGTTGCCCTATAGACCTCAAAAAGTATTTCGATTTGCAACGTTTGAATAAAATCGTACATTCCATTACCATGATATTGGATTATGTAGGGTCCCATATTCAAGCTTGATCTATATATGGTAAATATATCACCATTTGAAAAGTTTGGATGAAATTGGATATTTCGTTGGCTCCATATGTAAAGGAGGTACCATATAAGATAAGACCGATAAGTTCCATCTTCCAACATGGTAGGCATTAGTTATCAGAAAAATGTTTACCATTTTGTGAGAAGGAATGGACCGGTGGGTCCCGTCTTCCAATATATATTGTATTTGATGAACCTAAAATATTAGGTTGTGCAAAGTTTGGTTCGAATCGGATGCTCTGTTCGCATGATAATATTAAATTCGTTTGAGTAAAATTTTGACAGTTTTGTGGGGAGACACCACAAGGAGTGGAGCAATGGGTCTATCTTCGGACTTGGACTAGGCTTGGTAAAGACAAACATTAGAAGTTTGGTGCACCTTTTACATAAAATCGAATGAAAATATGTATGGAAGCTATATTTTCATCTGAACCGATTTTCATGAAACTTAGCACACATCATTCGGGACTCAATTCAGTACGATATGCCAAATTTTGTAAAAATCGAAAGATATATAGGGATTTATACATTTACATAAAATCGGACGAAAATATATAAAGGAGCTATATCTAAGTCTGAACCGATTTCCACGAAACACAGCACACATCATTCCGGACTCAATTCAGTATGCTATGCCATATTTTGTGCAAATCGAAAGAACATTGAATCGGATGAAAATATATATGAGAGCTATATGTAAATCTGAACCGATTTACACGAAACTCAACACACATCATTCCGGACTTAATGCTGTATGCTTTGCAAAATTTTGTGCAAATCGAAAGATATATAGGGACTTTGGTGCATTATTTACATTAAATCGGACGAAAATATATATGGACCGATTTTCCCAATTTCAATAGGGCCTAATAAATGAGCTGTGTCAAATTTCATTCAATTCGGATCATAAATGCGACCTGTGCTGTGTTTACAATTTAATATGGGAAGACAGACGGACGAACATGCATAAATCGACTCAGAAAGTGATTCTATGCAGGCGTGGATTTTTAAGAAATAATTTTCAAGCTCGATACAAGGCGTGGTTTTATAAGAAATATTTTTTCAAGGACCAAACAAGGCGCGGTTTTTTAAGAAATATTTTTTCAAGGACCAAGGTTTTCAAGGCGTGGTTTTATTTCGATATAAACGTTAAATACAATATATTAATCCAGTGCTGATTCGAACAAAAAGCCAAACCTAATGTTACAAATTGTATATGATTGTTCTTATGATGCAGAACATGAACATGTAAGCAATTAATAAGAAACGAGACATAACAAAGAAGAAGACAACATAAAATCGAAATAGAAAAATTAAATGGTTTCTATGCCATAGAAAAAGAACATGTTACTGAAAGTTTTATGAATTGCATTCATAAAATGCAGAAATCTCGACATTGGCAACACTTTCAGAACACAATTCATATAACCGTATTTTTGACAAGTATACATTTAATCTCACTCTTAAATAAATACATGTGTACATGTAATGTATGTATTTACTTAGAACAACATTCACGTGTCAATTATGATGACTGTCGATAGATCATGTTCGCATCCAGAGTTGTTCTATTTTTATGATTTTATTTACGGAATATTTTATTATTGTTGTTATTGTTAGTTTAGAAATGTTATACCATATAATTGTATTCTCAATTTTAATTTTTCAAGATTTTCAATGGGCTAGTAAATCAATACCAAAGCTTGTTAAGGTTTGTAATTTTGCACATATATATTTGAAGATTTAAAAGAGAAGAAAAATAATTTACAAAAAAAAATTGTTTTGTTGTTGTTTTTTGTAATTAAAAAGAAGTCCTTATTTTTAATGGCGGGCATGATAACTCCTCACTGGAACATCGGAATCCGAAAAGAGTGTTAGAAAGAGTATATGTCTAGCTCTCGTATGAACTAGGATTATTGACTTCGCTCTCAAATTAACAAAATGGCGGACCTTTGAAAAAATATTTTTGGAAAATCGCCAATTTTTGACCAAAAACCAAGTTAAAAAATAAGGAATATATTCACCGATTGGCTTTATCCTAGTTCATACGATAGCTATACACTCACAGAGAAACGTGTAAAAATTTGGAATCGATTGGACTATTAGTTTTTGAGTTATCGTGCCCGCCATTAGCAAAAGAGAAAAACGCGTTTAAAAAAATGTTTGACCCCGAGAATGGGGGGGGGTCCCCTTAAAAGGTTTAGAGTGTAGTGAAAAAATATAGCACACCAGAATGATATATGACGATAAAAATCTGGCTTAAATTGACTTTTGGGACACCAAGTGCATATTGAAATATTTACAGATAACACTTTAAATCTTTATTATTCCAGTGGTATAAAAAGTCAAATCTGCGAAAATAAATTAAATTTGCTCTTAATTTTCTTTGGAACCACCATTCAATAAATTTTGAAATATTGTACGTGGGTAGTACTTTTCGTCAACGACAAATAAATTTTTTAGGGTGCATAATAGGCTGAAGGGCCAAATTTTTACATGTACATAAGCGATGGATGGTCGCGCATTCCTATTGCCCACCTGCTCTTAGAAGAAAATATTAATTATTGCTGTACATTTAGAACCCAATTCCGGAAAATTGATGCTCCCCAAAAAGCAATAAGAATCGTAAGTTTACCTATAGGTAAAATAAACCAGTGAGCGGAGCAGTATAGTCGAACGGGGCCGACCATACGATACCCTACAACTAAAACTACAAAACTACCACGGAACTATAACATATACACTGACATATTTTCCGAATATTACTAATATTCAATACAGTCCTTCTAATTACTTGTCTATATTCTCCTCAACCTGGGTTGTGTTGTAATGTTCGAAAAAAACCAAAAAGTTGGCCCAATCCCCTTCTCCATGTAGAAATTCGCGGTGTTAGGGCCATAATTGCGGCCTCTAGAGCGACCAGAAAATTAGACAAAAACAATAGGGGTTTTCATTTGTCCGAACCCATCCTACATGAAGATTGGTCCATAACTGTGGCAAATTATAATGGACTGACGGACGGATGGATGGACACACATGTCTAGATCGACTGAGCTAGTCGAGATATGACGATAGGTATACATAAATGTGGGTCTAGGACCAATATTTCGCAGCGTTACAAAATCTTGGGGCTGCACAAAGCTATAATACCCTGACAACATGGTTGTGTAGGGTATAAATATGTCAATTCTTTATTGTTCTGAACAAAATTTAGGGTTATGGATTTAAAAAAAAACGAGGTTAAAATTAACTATTTTTTCGCACGATTATTAGTTAGTATTTTAACATTTTTTTCTAATCAATACCGGTGTGTAAATATTTATATACAAATTGTGTAGAAGAGTGTGTGTCGACACAGACACAGATCTGTTTATTGACATATTGTTGTACAATTGTACGCGTTTTGTGTGCACCACTCCGTTGTATGGATGAATGTTAAATTAAATTGCTTTTGAAAATTATATCAGTGGGTCAAAAACTTTCACGCACACACACACACTCAGTCAATGGAAATGTTTATTTAAAAAATAACAACGAAAATAATAATAAAATATCTATGATAATGGTTTATTATCTATCAACAACAAAAAGTAACACAATAAAAACTGAAATTGCATGTCTTTATGTACATATACTATGTGTGCGAGTGTGTGTATTATTGTTATTATTCGACAAAGATAAAAAACATTGTTTGTGAAAAATATTATCATATGAATTAAGTATAGGTCAGGGTAGAATTTTTAATGTAAACAACAATATGTATGTATAGGCGGTGTAGGTGAGTGTGTATGCTAATGTTTGGCATCAATGGATGGGATAAATAAATATTAGTCTGGAATATGATTACGGGTCCACACGTCTGCCTATAATGAATAATTCGGGGTCATTGAAATTCTAAGGGGATCATATTTGGTCAGACAAGGCCCGCGATACCAAAAAACATTCGCACTAAAAACAAAGAATATTCAATTAAAAAAATACATCTTATATTCGAATTAAAAATTTTATATTTTACACAATAACATGGAATTTTACCCTCTAATAAGTGAGGTTTAAGAAATAATAGGTAAAGTCAATAAAAAAAATGTATAACATTCGGCCGGACCCAGCTTTTTATATCCTCCATTATAAAGGGGAACATTAAAAATACTTAAAATTTATCGGAACTTCCAGTAAAAACCGAAATACCACACTGACCTATGAAATTGATAATAATGAAAATGACGCCTTGTAGGAAAAATCTCCTTTACAAATTAAATAATTACATGGTTTACATAAATCGGTTTGTAGAATTGTCGGTATAGATCCACCCCATATTTTCATTCCATTTGGCGAAACTGCGTCTGTTATTGATGTAAAGACAACAACGCGACTTCAATCAGTTCTATGTGGTGTGTGGACCTTTTGGTCGATTTTTTAAGAAAATGCTGTAGGTCAGGCACAAAGAGAATATGGTGTTCGATATCGTGAAATGATAACCGGGATATACACATGGTTCCTTTTGAGAATATGCATAGAATAACTTTTTAAGTCGATTTATACATGTCCGTCCGTCTTTATGATCCGATTTGGATGAAATTTGGCACAGCTCATCTGTTTGGCCCAAGGACGAACCATATTGAAATTCGGAAAAATCGGTAAAGATTTAGATATAGCTCCCATATATATTTTCGTCCGATTTTATGTAAATGGTGCACCAAAGTCCATCGATTTGCTCGAAATTTGGCATGAATTGGGTCTAGAATGATGTGTGCTAAGTTTAGTAAAAATTTATTCAGATTTAAATATAGCTCACATATATATTTTCGTCCGATTTTATGCAAGTGGTACACCAAAGTCCTTATATATCCTTCGATTTGAACGCAAATTGGCATAGCGCACTGAATTGCGTCTAAAATGATATGTGCTAAGATTCGCGAAAATCGGTTCAGATTTAGATAAAGCTCCCATATATATATATATATATATATATTCGTCCGATTTTATGTAAGTAGTGCACTAAAGTCCCTATATATCTTTCAATTTCCACGAAATTTGGGATAGCGTACTCTATTGAGTCTAGAATGATGTGTGCCAAGATTAGTGAAAATTGGTTCAGATTTAGATATAGCTACTATATATATTTTCGTTTGATTTTATGTAAATGGTGCACCAAAGTCCCCATATATCGTATTGAATTAAGTCTAGGGCGATGAGTATTAAGATTCGTGAAAATCGGGTCAAATTTACATTTAGCTCCTATATATTTTTTCGTCCGATTTTGTGTAAATAGTGCACCAAAGTCCACATATATGTATCCTTCGATTTGCACAATGTGACATAGCGTACTGAATTAAGTCTACAGTTATGTGTGTTAAGTTTCGTGAAAATCCGGTCAGATTTAGATATAGCTCCCATATATATTTTCTTCCGATTTTATGTAAATGGTGCACTAAAGTCCTTATATATCCTTCGATTTGCACGAAATTTGTCACAGCGTACTGAATTGAGTGTAGAATGCTGCGTGATACGTTTCGGGAAAATCGGTTCAGATTTCGGTTTAGCTCTTACATGTACATATATAAATTCGTCCGATTTTACATAAATGGCGCATCAAACTCGTAATGTTTGTGCGATTAACATGAACTTTTGCACAAGATATCAATATGAGGCTTGAATGACGTCATTGCCTTTTGTGCAAATTGGTGCAGATGTAACCTTAGCTTCCATAATTTTAACAGTGCGACGTACCGAATAGTGTGTATCAATTTTGCTATAAATCGTTTTCCATATATGTGTTCCATGGTATGCAGACGACTATAATCTGCCCGAATGAAATTAAATTTATCATAGGTTGCAGAAAGGCATGATTATGTTCCTTCGAGGGAACATTGACATGCAATTGTAAGGATACATATGTACAATATACCCAAAGTGGTGAAGGAGTTATAAAGCCCAATATGTCTGATATACACAATGAGCTTAACCAATGAGCTCATGCCCTGCAAGAGAAAAACCCAGCTTTGAACTCATTCAAATGATCGCACTAACAAGCAAAATTGTAATAAATAAAAAATATTCCAGACTTAGCACGTTTAGGACTCGAACTTAAGTTTCCAGAGCAACGCAAATGTTGTCAGACTAGCGTTCTTAG
Source organism: Musca vetustissima (assembly GCF_032173495.1). Taxonomy (NCBI): domain Eukaryota; kingdom Metazoa; phylum Arthropoda; class Insecta; order Diptera; family Muscidae; genus Musca; species Musca vetustissima. The sequence continues at coordinate 14,878 of NW_026880904.1, read as the reverse complement.
CGTTCTGATTCATCAACACAGTTCCGTGTAGGAAGTAGGTGTGTGTATTAATTATCCATCGCTACAACAAAAATTTGCTTTGAAAAATGTGGAACTTTTATAATTTTTTTTTTCACATCAACTGCGACATAAATACAAGTTACCAACATACAAAGTTTATAAAGCCACATAGCCTAAATATGCCTAAAGATGAGCCGCTTAACCAACAGCGAAACGCATCGCATAATAGTGGGTAGGTTAGGTTATTCCCCCTTTCCTTTTCATTGCAGCTCGACTCCAAAAAAATCTCCCTTATCTGTATTTTATTTAAAATTTAAAAATTACGTTCTAATTAGAACATCATTTACCAATTACAATTACAGACATGTTGGATGTACCATTATATGGGAGCTGTCCCTACTCTAAGGTAAATTTAGAAATATTTTGGTAGATAGATATGCTTCCTAATGAATACCAAGTTACAGCCAATTCAATACAATGTGTCCAAAAATCCGAATATTGGGGTACCAAAACATGGACCGATGTACCATTTTCAGTATGAAATATCCTAGGAGTGGTAGCAATGATTGTGCAAAATTTCACAGCTCTATCTTAAATGTTGCAAACTCTATCGTAATTTCAAAATACAGATGGGTGTCTCCGAAGAATACATCGATGATTAGGAAACGGAATACACCTAAGTCTGTTTTTACACGGTAGATTGGTTCCAGAAGAAGCCGTGTAAAAAAAAAACCGTGTAAAAAAAGACATTGATTGGGAATTCCCCTAAATTAGTGCTATTCACATTTGCTTTGACCAGTAAAAATTGTTTGTACACGCTAAAGGGGAATTCATTTAAATCTTTAAGCTAGTGTTCGCAAACTATCGATACTATCGATGGTTTCAGACTTTTTTCTTCCATAAATACTTTCTTGTGATATGAACATACTTCGCAAAAATTAAATTTGACAAAAAAATTTAAATACATAAAATTTCAAATCGTGCTAAATGGAATAAAATCGTGTAAAAATTAAAAATATTCAACTTTCAAACCGTGTTATATCAAAACCGTGTACAAAAAGACCGTGTAAAAACAGACTTAGGTGTACTACAACTTTTGTGGAGGGTATACAAAATAACAAATATATCCCAAGTTAAAAGCCATTGCAAGATGTCGAAATTTGAAATCAAAAATGGAGGAATTCAATGATACACTTAATGTTCTTCTTACATTGGTTTTGGTTGCATTATTTTTATGTCAAATGCACTAGAGGCTCATCGTTAATTGGCACCGGAGAAACGTGATGTAAATCGTATCAGTCATTTCTATAGAAAAATTAAAATTTATTGGGGACGTTGCAATTTGAAATAGAATTTTACAGGTGGTATTGCCCATCTAGTGCATTATATTTAAACTACAAAATGTTTGTCAATTGATCGTTAATGGTGTGAACTTATAATCACGCATAATCCTAAAAGTATGCAATGGAAATAAATTAAAACAAGCTAAGATTATAGGACAAATTCTAAATCAATCTTATTGTTAACCATTGACAACAGATGGCTCTCACTGAAAGTAGGATACATAATGGTGATTCGGAAAACCACAAAACACAGACGGTCCGTTTATATACTTAGTATATTTTTTTACATAGGGGAGACTGGGGCACATTCGGCACTCTTTTTAGAGCTCTATATCTCAGTACTTTTACAACAGATTTAAAAACTTTATGGCTGGTTATTGTCCTCTGATACTTAATTATAAAAACTAGTACCAAAAACATATGATAAATTAGTATTAGTTAAATACTTTTACAGTTTTGATAAAAAGTCAAATTCGCCAAATGTATCCGGGGGCAGCGAGGCAGCTTCGATTGGGCACATTCATAGCCTGGTAATTATCACTGCTATCAGTGTGGTTGGAATTCAGATCATCTAAAGTTTCTATTTGGTTTTAATATGCATTGAGTGGCATATCCACTCCGAATGTACTTTCATAGTTTTTTTTTCTATCAATCATCTAAAAACATTATGTTTTAAGGGAACCCCCCATTCTCGGTTTCAAAAAATTTAATTTTGTATTTTGATTTAATTCGAACCTACACTAATTCGAGAATGTCCCTATAAATTTTCAAGTGAAAATATCAAAAAATTTTAAAGATATAGCCTATTTATTGTGCTAGCTCAAATGACGACAAGAGGGCTTCTCAAACTTAAAACGCGTTTTTACGAATGGCAGGCACGATAACTCAAAAACTAATGATCCGATCGATTCCAAATTTTGAGACGTTTCTCTGTGAGTGTATAGCTATGAACTAGGATAAAGCCAATTGGCGAAGATCTTCCTTATTTTTAACTTAGTTTGTGGTCAAAAATAGGCGATATTGCAAAGAAAATCAAAGTTCCGCCATGTTGTTAATTGTTGTTCATACAAGAGCCAGACATGTAATCTTTCTAACACCGTTGGAATTTTCGCATTCCGATGTTCCAGTGAGGAGTTATCGTGTCCGCCATCAAAAATAAGGACTTTTCTTTGATCATAAAAAACAACAACATTTTTTGTAAATTATTTTTCTTCCTTTTTAAATCTTTAAATATATATGTGCAAAGTTAACAACCTTAGCAAGCATTGGTATTCATTTACCAGCCTATTTAAAATCTAAAAAAATAAAAGATTGAGAGGGGGGGGGGGTTCCCTTAAATTATTTTTAGAAGTATATAGATTTAATTAATTACTTAAAAAATAAGCTTATTAGGTAGAGATTTCAAAAATTGGTACAATTATTTATTTTGATATTCAATACATTTGAATCAAATCTACTTCATATCGAAAACACCATTGACGAAGGTGCCCCTGTCTCTCCTATATGAATACCATGGAATAAAACAAATTAGTGTAAAAACACATCTGTCGAACCAAAAAATATTTATGTTCATGGGGGCATGTGGAAAAAGGAGATAGATGACAAAATTTATTAAGCATGGTTATTGGAATTTTTAGGGATAAAAATTCCCCACTAATAAATAGTTGTTTTTTTTATAAAAACAACAAACTGGAATTAAGCCTGACTATTTTCCCAAAAAAAAAAAAAAGATCAAAAATAAAAGTAAAACCACTTAAAAGGCGTTTAAAGCTTTTTTACATTTCCTTCAGTGCTAATATCCTGGAAACAATGTATTTTACTATATTAAGAAATGGCAAATAATAATAAAATAAAAAGAAGCTTACATATTTATTATGAGTTGTTCTTCTCGTAACTGGAACAGATAATTTCAATGTTAATACGAACATCTTGACATTATTAAAGAACATATTTCTTCTTGCTGTATATTATCATAACACACGATCTGAATTTGTATTTATTTATTTTGTGTCCACAACAATGTTTTAAATTTCAAGTACACTCGCGCTGCGTATTTAATTTGAACGATTTAAAACAAAACTGAAACAAATATAAATTATTTCCGAAATTTGAATAGAACTTTCGCGAAACGCATTTTCAAATGCCCTATTTGCAAACGCAAGACATATCTAACGAACATATCACATTACATAACAATGGAGTCTGATTAGATTCTCATTAACCTCACATTTCATAAATTTTGACACTTGTCTTACGAAATAATACATATTTTAATAACCGAAGTTACACAACAATACTTTATTTACTTTTCTGCATTGCTACTCCTTCTCTCCTCTAATTTGTAGGATAAAAACAACAAAAACACTTGATTTTGTTCTTCATTCTAACGATTGACTGAGAGATCACCTTCAAATACATACATGCAGCAACAAAATGTCATTCTCTCACGGGCACGAAACACACACACCGAATAACAAGAGTGCATCAGCAGTTTTTCTTTGATTACAACTCCAAGAAAACATTAAGATTTTTCATTAAATACAATGGAAAACACATACATTTTATAATTATTCACTTATTTGGATATCGAGAAACAATATTATGAACTTATTTTGGGATATTTCACTAATTATTTTACTTAATTTAAAAGTGTTTGTTAAACGTTTGGAATTCGCGACCGGCCGGTGTAAAAATTAATGTCAACTAAAGGAAGGAGCGAGATAACACAAACAGTGTTGTCATTTTAGCAGAAAAGGAAAAAGATTGACGTAAAAACGCAAAAGTGATCAGTGATGGCATGTAAAGCTGAGTTTACATTGAACTTATCTAGATTTGTAATTTTTCAATCGCAATTTATTTTCTATGTATTTATGGGATATAAAGTAAAGTAGGCCATTTTTTTCATTGTTTAAAATCTTTTTTTATCAATATGTAGAACAAACCCTAATTTGTTTTAATCTCAAATAAAAATTAATTATATAAAATATATGGGTTGCGTTTCAGCGACGTTAGTTTTTCGTGGTGACTAAAGAAATTCAGACATTAATTTAGTGTCGGCTTCGTATACTTCGTTTATTTTGTTTATAAAACCATTGGTCAAAATCTGCGTTCGAAACTAAAGCTTCATTTACATGATTGAATGTTTCTTCAAAATGCTTCAAACTCGTGTAAACAGCTAAATTTCTTTAAAATTTATAGATCAAAATTTGTTGAACAAAACTTTTGAAGGTTTTATTGATGCCGTGTAAATGGGCATCAACATCGCATGTGGCGATATTGATGCCTAGAAATATTTTGACAGCTTGTTCATTCTTTTGATCAATACATATCATATGTTTTTATTTACACATTTTTGTTGCGGCAAGTGACAATGGAATTAAATCACTTGCGAATTAAATTATAGTTAATAAAATAATATGAGATGGTAAGAGAACGTCAGACTTGCATAGTGGTCCCCTGTCGCTAAAAATCTCAATGTTATTGTCAAGCGTTCTCCGGGGCATATGAAATCCCTAATATTAGTATTGGCCTATTCTATTAATGGGGTTACTAGTTCAAGCAAAACATCAAAATCCTCTGGTGACATTCGTGCAAAGTTTTTGTATAGTTCGGATCATTCCGTTTTAATCGCTCCATAAAAGAAACATACACACCATCACGAAAGGCCGAACCCAATGTTGCTTTTGTTTTCTTCTTTTATTCATTATCAGCTACTTCTTCCTCCAATATTAAAAAATGCTGATGACCGTGTCTGCGTCCATAGTTATTAATACTAAACTATTTCTCAAAATAATCAAAACAGCTGTTCCAAGTCAATATTTTCAGTATAAATATTACCAATAGTGTAAATTAGCTTCAAAACATTTTGATCAAACTTTAATCAAAATATTTTGAAATATATTTAAAGAATATTTTGATCAAATTTTTGAAAGGTGTAAATAGGACTTCAAAATACATTTTCAAAATTTTGATATGACTTCAAAATGCCTTCAATCGTGTAAATGTAGCTTAACTCAAAATTATTTTTTATGTTTAAAAAATATCTTCCAAAAACGTGAACAAGAAATTTAAGGAATTTGTGTAAAGTTTTAAATTTGAACAAATGTTTTTAGCGATCAGTATATTTGCCTTAGTTTTAAGAAAAAATAGAAATATTAGAGAAATTAAAGTCTGGAACGATCAATAAGGATATTTATGATTAATATAAATGTAGTCCAGCAACACTCTCCAGAATCTATGAAGATAAGGAAAGCATTACCTGTTTCGCTCATCAAAACAAAACTATTTTCAAACCAGTGAGCGGAGCAGTATAGTCGGACGGGGCCGACCATGCGATACCCTACACAACTACCACGAACTCTAACTTTCTGAGGATGTTTATTCCGAGTCTGAGTAATATTTCGTGATATTTGCCCCCTCTTGTCCGATTAGAGGTTAACAACACATCTTCCTTACTTTTTTCGAATATTCAGTACAGTCCTTCTAATTACTTGTCCAGATTACCTTCACGGTGGGTTGTGTTGTGATTTTCGGATTATACTCTACTCGAAAACACACAAAAAATTATGTTTTCGGTCCATTTCATCCCAAAATTTTAATCTGATCATCACCGAAAATTGTAGGCGTTGTTCTTGGCCATAACTGGAACTTCATGAAAAATGTCAAAGCCATCAGCGCGATATTTCTCCCTCTAATGTGGTAATGGGTTACTGAATAATATCTGAATACGTAAGCACCTGTAAATATTTGACTGTAACTCCCACATCTGAGTAGATACATCACTATATTTGGTATCAATTTAAAGGCCAACCACTCCTCTTGGATATGCTATCAACTCCTCGGGTCTACATCCTCCAGGAGTAAATATGTATGCCATAGAATACAAATTTTGTCATTTTTCACACAAAAGTCAGGGTCCATTTGACCCGCTAAATATTGACCGATCTTTATCAAAACATGCATGCTTATTCTCTGACCCGATCCCCTTCTCCATGCAAAAATTCGCGGTGTTTGGGCCATAATTGCGGCCTCTGGAGCGACCAGAAAAACCGACAAAAATTTAGTATTTTGTCCATTTCATCCCCTAAATATTAACCGATCTTTTCCAAAAACAATAGGGGTTTTCATTGGCCAGAACCCATCCTACATGCAAAATTTCGTGAACATTGGTCCATAACTGTGGCCTGTATCGTGTTTACAAATTATAATGGACAGACGGACGGACGGACACACATGTCTAGATCGACTCAGCTAGTCGAGATATGACGATCGGTATACTTAAAGGTGGGTCTAGGACCAATATTTCGCGGCGTTACAAACATTTGGGGCTGCACAAAGCTATAATACCCTGACAACATAGTTGTGTAGGGTATAAAAAGTGTAAATAATGTTAATAACAAAGAAGTCGAAGATGCTCTTCTTGTGTTTCTTCTTGGGTTTAATCAAATACGATCAAAACAAGTCACATTTACCGGACCTCTATGCTGAAAAAGACTTTTTTTGCCGATAATTTTAATGCTGATTTTGTACCAAAAAATACATGGATGAAAAGGTGGAAGAAGAGAGAAAATATCCAATTTAAAAAGGTGCACGGTGAAAAAAGTTTTACGGAGTCTACAAATTATTGTTTGCAAAATATCTTACTTCCATACCTTGAAGAATACCTAGCAGATGCAAAATTTTTTTAAAAGCATTGCCTTCCGGAAAATTTGCTAAAAACATTTCTCGAAAAAACTGCCCAAAGATCGAATACGACGTGATTAATTCAGGCATCAGATCAAGGGATCATTCGATCTTATAAATGTCAATGTCATTTAGAAACTGGACTTTCTTTGGAATAATTTGCGAAAACAATTGACAATTGACATGAATTGGTGAAATAGGCATGGGAGAACGTGCCGGCAGAAACTATTCATGAAATTATTGATATTGATGAAAATGTGGATTGTTTAAGAGAATTTACTTACGAGGATATTATTGAAGAAGTGTCATCCTTTCAAAGTATTTTTTTCCTCGGATAATTAAACCCTGTTAAGTGATTTTCCCGTTTAATTGGTTCATGTCATCAAAATAAATTTCCTGTTATTTTTCACCGGTTAATTACATTGTTATTGAAAAATAATATGGAATTTTTATAGACCCATGGTTCCATTTTAGAATATGCATAGAACAACTTTCTGAGTCGATTTATGCATGCCCGTCTGTTGATGTTAAATTCCAAAAAAAGGTATATGTCGCATTTTTAATCCGATTTAGATGAAATTTGGAATACAAAATTTATTTGGCCCAAGGATGGACCCTGTTGAAATTAAGAAAAATCGGTTCAAATCTAGATATATGTTCTATATATATTTTCTTCCGATTTTATGTAAATGGTGCACCGAAGCCCCTATATATTTTTCGATTACGAAATGTGGCATATCACACTGAATTATGACTAGAATATTGTGTGCTAAATTTCATGAAAATCGGTTCAGACTTAGATATAGCTCATATATCTATTTTCGTCCGATTTTATGTAAATGGTGCACCAAAGCCCCTATAAATTTGTCGATTTCCACGAAATTTTGCATAGCGTACTGAATTAATTATCGAACGATGTATGTTAAATTTAGTGAAAATCGGTTCAGATTCAAATATAGCTCCCATATATATCTTCTTCCGATTTTAGGTAAATAGTACACCAAAGTTCATTGATATCCTTCGATTTGCACGAAATTTGGTATAGCGTAACGATTAGGGTCTATATTGATGAGTGGCAAGTTTCGGGGAAATCGGTCCTGATTTTGATATAGCTCCCAAATTTATTTTCGTCCGATTTTAGGTAATTGGTGCACCAAACTTCCAATTTGAAATATAGCATATACCGGCATATGTATGGACAATAACATTAGAAATTAATTTCGTCGAATTATGCGTGATTTCTGTAATTGAACAAAGAGTTCAATTAAGCGAATATCAGATAATTGGTTCCTCGGTAAATTGAACAAAAAAATTATGCAAATGTTGATGTGCAATTAACCGAAAAAGTACTGTATATTCCTCCTAAATATTTTACATATATTATATGGAGTAGAGTAACAAACTAGTTCCCTTCTATTTTCCCTCCAACCATTGAAAATCCAATCGCTATTAGCAATGTTAAATAATTTTCCATACCAAATATTTTGATTCGGTATGGGTATTAATATTATTTAGCTATTATCCCTTCTAAATAAAAGCCACTAAAATGTAATTACGCTCATTACGCGTATAATGCTATTCGAAAATTGCTTATCCCACACAATTGAAAATATTTACACTTGTAAAATATGTACACATAGTACACACATACTATGCGTACTATCCGAATGTTCATATGTGTGATTTTTGTGGTATTTCAGATTTTAGTGGGATGTCGGTTGCCCTTTTATCGGATATGCCGACATAACGAGGTGCTAACATTTTAATGTGATCTAATTATGCTCACTTTAGTTATAAATATATGTATTTAAATTATATTAAATTCACTTAGTGGGATCGATGGTCGATATTGGCATTTTTAAGGCTAACATTAAAAATTATTTAGAAATAAATAATTATTAATGTATTTACCCATAATCGTAATGATGATGATAATATAATTAAAAAATTATTATAATTTTGTGAAATTATTTTCGATGCAAATGCGTAAGCGTTTCCTTTTTTGTTTTAATTCAACAGCATTTTTGTAGGTCATGGCGAAATGTTTTGTGTGAACCACTTTTGCAAAGCCGTTTTTAAAATATTCATGAAATGGAAAGTCATTAACATTCAAGTGAACATTTTGCACAATTTTGTTATGGAAAATAAGCATTTTAAATATTGCTATTATGTGCGTTTAGTGACATGGGATGGAGTTTGACATTTGTTTAATCCTAAGATAGAAGTTTGACAGGACAAAGCGAGTTTACACTACACCCAATAGATTGACTCGAAATTCTGAAATACATCATAAAATTGTGTTGTCAAAGAACGTGGCCTCTAGATCGACTAGAAAAACACACAAACATAATGTTTTCGTTCCCTTTCATAACCGAAATATTATCTGATCATCACCAACAAATCTAGGAGTAGCCTTCCTGTATTTTAGACGTTCGATCTATCCGAGGAGCGAATATCGATTCGGACCATTGCACACGTCTTAATGTAGCAGCAAAGGTGCGATCTAATATAAAACTCCTTGTACACTATAACTTTTTACCTGGTTAACCTACTTTATGCGGATTTATTTGACATATATGCAAAGGAAATGACAATTGAAATCCAGTGGGTTAACGAAATCCGGTTAAATGTAAACGTACTATAACACGGCAAACACAACATATAGCAGAATCATATTCCGCTCAACTTACCCACTTGCTTGTCGAAAGCACTCCATGTCCCGATAATAGTATAGAAGCACAATGGCAAAGAATTGCCCACTCCCTACAAACTGAAGCAAAAGCAACACGATCAGGAGTGTCGTAATGCTACCGAGGCGAAAACCACAGCGTATAGGGTAACACTACAGGCAGTAGCAACACGTAATGCAAGGAAAAACTACCGGGAGAAAAGGAGAAACGTATTTTCAGAAAAAAAGAAGAAGAAGAAGGAACGAGAAAAACGTGAGCGTGAGCAAATTGAGATGTACATTGAGATGGTGATAGATACAGATAGTGTGCTGAGGATCTGGAAGGATCACTTTGAACAATAAATTAGCTGAAGAACGATAAATTAGCAGGTGTCGATGGATTACCAGCCGAACTATTCAGGACCGGTGGTCAGATGCTGGTCGGGAGCATGCACCAGCTGATTAGTACAATTTGGCTAGAGGAATGCATGCCCAATGATTGGAACCTCAGCATCATGTGTCCCGTGCACAAAAAAGGAGACAAGTTTCCTTCCCATCGACTGATGCCAATGGTCAATGATATTATAGGACCATACCAATGCGGCTTCAGACCTGGAATATCCACCATTGACCAGATTTTCACTCTGCGAAAGATCCTGGAACAACCCACGAAAAACACAGCGACACATTCCACCTATTCGTAGATTATAAAGTCGCATTCCACAGCCCTATCCGTTCAGAGGTGTTGGATGCCATGTCTGCGTTTGGAATTCCTGCGAAATTAATAAGGCTATGCAGGATAAGTTTAACTGGTACAATGTCAGCAGTTAAGGTAGGAAAGGTCCTCTCGCAGCCATTTAATACCTAACGAGGAATCAGACAAGGTGAGATTTTGTCGTGTGAGCTGGTCAACATCCTACATGAAAAGGTCATACGAGATGAAAATGTGAATAGTGTTGGCCAACAGATGCTACTATGGTCTGAGTAAGCAACTCAAAAGCAAGGTCACATCTCGCCAGACCAAAATCACACTCTACAGGACGCTGATATTACCCGTGCTGTTGTATAGATCTGAAGCATGTACTTGCGCAAGCAGATGAAGGAACTCTTGGAATGCTTGAGAGAAAAATTCTCCGGAAGATATATGAATCGATCTGCGTCCATGGTGGATATCGCCGTCGAATGAACTGTACAATTTATTCTCAGATGGATCGAGCTGCAACGTTGGCTAGGTCATCTTGTGATGATGTCCTAGCTCAAAAGGCATATAAAAGCGAAGCAAGTGATGGTTCACGCAGAAGAGGAAGGCCGCGGAAAATTGTCTTTTAAATTGTATATGATGCGCACAAAACCGACGCGCCTGAAAATCTATTTTAAGCTCGGCTTATGGAACAACCGTTCTGCCATAACCCAGCTAAGTAAGTAAGATTCGATCATAACAAAAAAAGAAGGGTCGTCTTTGGCGAGAACCAAATCTACATGCTAAATTTCGTGACGTTTGATCCATAAAGGTGGCCTGCACTGTGTTTATAAAATATAATTGACAGACGGACACATATGACTCGATCGATTTAGCTAGTCGAGATATGATCGGTATACTCACAGGCGGGTCGCGGACCAATATTTCGCGGCGTTACATACTGTTGGGGGCACGGAAAGATATAATTCCCTTAAGACATAGTTGTGTATAGTATACAAATTTGCAAAATATTAATACATTACTTCATTATAACTTAACAACAGTTGCTTTATATTATGAAAAATAAAATTGTTAAACAATTAACAAATTCTGTATTTTAAATCAGTTTAAACAATATCACAATTTAATAATTATAAATATAGATCCCATCATTTTTCAATTTCGCGTTTTTACGTCAATCGTTAACTTTTTATATTAAATTGTCAACACTGTTTGTGTCCTCTTTCTCCTTCTTTTAGTTTACGTCAATTTTTTCACCGGCCGGTCGCAAGTTCTAATCATTTAACAAATATTTTTTAAATTTTATTGAATTAATCAGTAAAATACCCCAAAATAATTGTAAAATATTGTTACACGATATCTAAATGATATAATATTTATAAAATACCAGTGTTTTCCTTTGTATTTCATGAAAAATAATGCTAATTTCATTGAGTCTTAATCCTAGAAAAGTTGTTGATGCAATTCTTGTTAATCTGTTTGTTTTTCGTGTCCGTGAGAGAAATACAATTGGATGCATACATTGTTGTTGTTTGTATGTATTGAAGGTGATCTCTCAGCCAATGATGAAAATGAAGAACAAGACAAAGTTTTGTTGTTGTTTTTAATATGCAAAGTAGATAAACATTTGGAGCAACAATGCAAAAAACAAAAAAAAAAAAAAAACGTCTGTCGTGTAACCTCGGTTATTAACATATGATTTCGTGCGACAAGTGTCAAAATTGATGAAATGTAAAGAGAGTTGATGAGAATCTAATCAGCTTGTATTGTTGCCATATTGCAGTATTACGTGTTTCGGCCGTTGAATTTTTTCTGTATCCGCAATAATTCCGTGCGCACAATGAAACTTCGTTCGGTGTAGGTCCAATGTAATTTTAATGTTACAAATGTGCAAGTTAAATAAAGTTAATAAAAATATAATTTTTGTATTATTTGTATAAAAATAATATTTGTATAAAAATAATATATGTCGTTCAGTTTTCTTTTAAATCGTTGGGATTGAATATGCAGCGCGAGTGTAATGGAAATTTTATAACGACACACAATAAATGAAAGTTCAGTTCGTGAGTTGCTATCAAGTGTGAGTAGATAAATGATGCTATGTTAACAAAAAGCTTTTCGAATTAATGTTGATGCAGTTGGTCCAATTACGATAAGAATTCCCAAATCAGTAAGTTTATATTATTTTGCATGTAAATGATTTTGTTTAAATAATTGATTTACCATTAAAGGTCCATATTATAACAAATCATCTGTAGGAATCAAGTTCATTACGATTAAGTGCTGCTATTGTCCGTTGTTTAGGGAAAGATGTACCAGAAATTATTCGACTTTCCTAGAAACTGTGGGTATTTTTGTGTAATACCCTTTTTTATTTTGTTCAGTCCATTTGTTCGCATATGCTGAATACAAAAATGTCTTATGATGTCAGAGTATAAGAGCTTTGTGCAGCCCCAAGTGTTTGTAACGCCGCGAAATATTGGTCATAGACCCACCTTTAAGTATACCGATCGTCATATCTCGACCAGCTGAGTCGATATAGACATGTGTGTCCGTCCGTCTGTCCATTATATTTTGTAAACACGATACAGGCCACAGTTATGGACCAATCTTCACGAAATTTTGCATGTAGGCCCAATGAAGACCCCTATTGTTTTTGGATAATATCGGTTAATATTTAGGGGATGAAATGGACCGAATACTTAAACTTAAACTTTTGTGTGAAAAATTACAAAATTTGTATTTACTCGTGAAAGACATAGATCCGAGAAGTTGATTATATATCCAAGAGGAGTGGTTGACCTTTAAATTGATCCTCGGATGTGGGAGTTACACTTAAATATTTACAAGTACTTGCTTATTCATACAATAGTTAGTAACCCATTACCACATTAGAGGGCGGAAATATAACGCTGAAATGTTTGTAATGTCGCTGGCGTTTCAGACTGATTTTGATGGGGTTCCTTTACTTTTTTCTTAATTGTATTTTTTTTATTATTCAAATTTATTTTGTAACGTCTTTTTACAAGGCGACCTCTGTCTGTCAATCTATGTATGTGTGCAAAATTGACCTATCAGCTTATTGTCGTTCTACCAATATTTATTTTTTTATGTTCTTGCCATTTTTTTTGGAATAGAAACGTTATCTAAAATGGCTGATGAGGTTTCATGTAAAAATTTTGAAAGTCACTCTTCCATTTGGTTAAGTGAAACTCATACGATCAAGACCAACATCTAAAGTTGCATCAAATTGCAAAACCTAAAGTTAATTTTTTTTATTTATTTGCATAAAAAAATACAAGATATTAACTTCCTTTCCGCTCCGTAAGTTTAGCAATTCTTATATTTTAATTTGGTAAGAAATTAAATAATTTCACTCCTATTTTTGTTAGTTGGTTGATTTTAGATTCCATTGTTAGATTACAGGAGACGAATTATCCATAAAATTAGATAAGATTTTCTATCTAATTTTATTCCTTTCAACACTTCGACGGTAATTATTAATTCTTCTGTGTGGTAAATGTGTTTCTCATTACTTTATTTTTGCTTCTATAGGCTGAATGGCTTTATATTACCACAGGCAAAAATAGAGAGAATAGAAGTTGGAACCTAAAACAGGCTCAATTGGTGGCGATTTCAAACTCCAAATTCAGTCCACATTAAACCTCTCAACAAGCGCATCTCTTGTTCGACGCAATCGTCTTGTGTTAGACCGCCGCATATTTTGCCAGCAAAGTGAAGTGAAAAAAAAACACCAAAAAGAAGAAAAAATTAAGAAAAATTGTCTCTGCCAGTCAGGTATTATAACAACCTAGACGGAAAAATTTTATAATTAGTGAAAGATTGAGGATAAAATCAGTCTATTGGAGTATAAAAATGGGCAAAGATACAAACAAAAAAATGTGAAATTAATTGTTGAAAATTATTTAATATTGCCCCAAAATCATTAAATATCCTTTCAATGTTTTAAGTAATTTTTGAAATATTTTCAAGTGAAAACGCAACGCATTAACTGCTATAATTACTCATAGTGATGTTTGTAAAAATTTAACTTTTCTATTACCATCGAGTGTAATTTTTCATTAATTTGCATAATTTTATATACAAAAAAACAAAAGAAAGAAAAGAGAAAAAAATCGAAAAATTACAACAAAAATAACATACAAATAATTTGCCTATTTCTAAAACAAGCAATTGGCTGACTCCCGTTGCATTTTTGTAAAGAAACAAACACATTATATATACATATTGAACCATATTTTTTGTGGAATTTTTATGACACTTAATGATCATTAAGCTAGGTTTCGTCTTCGTTGAAACCTACTGCTATCAATATCTGTTAAGTGTTGTTTCTTTACAAATGTAACCAGCATAGCCAATGTTAAAATGTTAATGTTTCAGTGTGTGTGATGTGTTGTAAGTCTACCGCTTATAACATCTCTCATTATTCAGCAACCAAAATCTCACCACTCTTTATCACAGCAC